>NC_060211.1:64322500-64627500 GCF_021130785.1 Homalodisca vitripennis
ATAAATCATTACACATTGTCTCTAAATGCGTATTATGATCTCTTCTTTAGGTCGATTTGATCTACTTAGACATAATTATGCATATCTAGACGAAAACAAACCTAGAAAAAATAAATTTACATTACTTGCAGATAGGGCAATAACAAGTAAAATTCGCATATTTTATATTCACATTGCATTTATATAAAAATCGTTTTAGATTAATATTGTTAAGTATTTCAGTTTACGAGAAATGGAGAAAATGTATTCCAACGCAATTTCATTTTATTATATTCTTTATTTACAATAGGTGTAATGTTAATTAAGTTATTAATTTAATTTATAATTGTCTTCTACAAATGGTGGTATGTTTATTTAAATACTAATTTATTTATTATTTCTATTATTCACTTTAATGTTAATACATTCCCATATACCCTTTACGAAAGAAGATACTTCACGAATGCTTATAATTTGTGCACGGAACTACCCGGAAATTTGCCGTATGTAAATTGTGATTACAGTGGCGCTTGTTTTGGGTCCTCAGGTTCGTTACTGCTGTAGAAACTATAATTATGTTTAGAATTAGAAACAAGTTAATTTATATATTTAGATAAGCGATAATTGAGGCAGACTAATCTAGGAAATAAATGTTAACATCTTTGATGTTACCTTGCTGTAGGCATCCTCTCGTCTCAACAATACGGTTTATAAATTAACCGGTTTTCATGTCTCGTCTCCGAAGGGAACAATAGTAAGGTCTATCGAGGCATCCGATAAACCATGCTAGAACATCAACATAATCAGGCTTCTAAATGTTATTTAAGGTTGATTAGTTCGCTCTCTCCATGTGGAGGTTACAAGCAAAAAAGAGATGAACCTGATTATCCCCTGCCTATTACCTACATATTCAGATATAAAGAAAATTATTAGAGCTGGCTTGTTTGACGGCCATCACACACACTTTTTTCATGGTAGTGTTATAAGAAGTGTACATCTGAGACATTATTTATGGGCAACTATTAGATTTTTCAATATTTTTAAAGGTTATTCAGAAAATATCCAAAATGTTTTATTCCTAATCGTTGTAATAAAAATTTTTATACTGTTTCTATAATGCTACGATCCAAAAGATTTATGGAAACTATGATTAAATACACGAGGTTGTTGTACTACAGGCAGGTCTTAAACTTGATTTAATGTATAACTTATATATATTATGTCATATGAAGACCATATTATATAGGTCCCAGTTAAATGAAAAACACTGAAATATTCAATAGTTAAAATAAATTGTCCAGTAGATGAGTACTAGATCAAAACAAGCAATCAGCTGTAGAGTAGCGCTATCTTCAGACCGACTGCAGTAACAACCTCCCCAGAGTCAGATAAACATGGAGTGCTCTTGGCTCATCTCTCCTATTGATATTTTACATGTGTACATACATATTACATAGATAAGATTTGGATTTTATGCTAATATAAACTTTATTTGTGTATCAAAATTTACGATAGAAACAACAATATCATTAAACAAGAAATACTTGGTGATCAGATCCTGAGTGTTACAATTCACCATAGGAAATATTAAAATTTTATAAAATATATTAGCAAGCTATTTTATTTTGTATATTAAGATACATTCAGGTAGTCTGTTGACTGTCGGTTAATTGCTAAGACAAATTTGTTCGTGTTTTCGGAGGCAAAGTACAATGTGTTCTGTTTCCTTCTTCACAAGATAGGAAACGCAACTCGCAACAGTTATATTAATTTATTATTCAAATTATCCATTTGTAGTTTTTACATATTATGGCAAAGTTTTTTACAGATGCATGGCAAAAACTAAGGAGAATCAAGTTACAGGATGTTAGCAAGCCTTTGCATGGATGGAGGTGCATTGCAAAATTCTAAAATGGTTAGTTAATAATTAATTTCTATCAGCATTTTAAGCAAAAAAACATATTATTATATGCATTCATTAAAATGCACGAGATTTAAAATAAAGGATATCGTTATTTCAATCTTTCGTCAACAATGTTGTAAATCATTATTTGAGACAGCTTACCAATGCTCAAAATTCTTGAGGTTTGTGTTGGTTCTTGTATATATATATATATATATATATATATATATATATATATATATATATATATATATATATATATATATATATATATATTATATATATATATTATATATATATATATATATAATATTTATATATATAAATTTCAATAAAGTACTTGCTACGGCAGGGTCATGTAAAAGATGGTTTTTAAATGAATCGAAAATGTGATCCTGGAAACTATAGTTGTGAGAATATAATTTATATGGGGAACATGTTCTTGATTTTAGGAATATTTAAAATTACATTGTATAATACGTCAAACTTTTAAAAGCTGCCACTATTTTCCAATATATGAGTCAACTTTGTTTTTATGATGGAACTATCTTTATATTATTTTTTTATGAAAAATGTTGTTTAAATAGTTAATGCGTGGCTATGTTTTGTATTTGCTTTAATATCGGGGAGATGAAAGCTGAAAATGTTCAAATTCCTTACAGTGTTTAAACTGATAAAATATCCTTAGAGTAGAAGTCAGTTTCAATATTATTAACTGTACATCTAAACATCCAACATCAACGATTAGGAATGTTCACTTACTTTAAAGATATTTATAAAGATTTCAATTGGAAAGGAGGTTTATTCCTGCTAAGTGCGTTCCGTTTGTTCTAAGTGCCTGAGTAGAACTTACGCTTTGTTCAATTAAAGCTTCTTATCCACTACTTAGAGCTGCTAAATGATTGTGTTTCAAATTATTATACATTTTAATGGACATTTTACAATCTTTATAAACAAAGGAAAATTATAAAATGTAAAAATAAAAAGTAGAATATCATATTTCAAAAAGACATCACTTTTATAAAAGTTTATACACGTATTTTAAATTTCTCTAGAATCAAGGATAGGTTCCCAATTTAAAGTTTGCTGCCAGATATATTTTCCAAGATCACAGGGGTAGCCCATTTAAAAATAAAAAGTCACTGTGTATGGCGCAAAGTATAAAATAATAAAAAGGTTTCTATACTTAAACTACTCCGTCTTGTGTTAGCTTTAATAAGTACATTAGAGTATTTTTAATATTACATTTTCAAAGTCCAGAGATTATGACAGATTTGCTACAGAAACAAACATTTTAATTTACAAACAGTTGTGTATTTTGTATTAAGACAAACTGTACATTGTGAATTTTGAAGTACTTTTATTAAATTTCCTTGATATAAAAACCCCTGTGCAGAAATATTTCTAAAACGAGTAAAACAGTAAAGTCTGAGTTTTATACAGCCTCACTGATAAAGTTTGGTGAATTGTGAAGAGCTTGGTGAGAATTTTGGAACTTTACTTTTGAATTTATTCCGTGGTTTGCTTTGTGAAAGAATGAAAATTGACGGATTGTAGTGGTTTGTCTTAGTGATTATCCATTAGTCTGAATAAAAATAATTCATGACATTAATTAAACTATATATTATCCTTTATGATCATGCTGCAAGATTTCTACTGTAGTTCGCCACACCACATGTCGTATGACAGGCTTCACTGAAGCTAAATACATAATTTTATATAGTCTATAATTCATTTAATTCTTGAGATTTATTGTATATAGACAGGCAATTAAACAGGAAAGAGATATCTGTAGTTCTCATGCAGACTATGAAATATTTTCCTCAGGTTAGTGATGGGCTTCGATGACGCCCACTCTAAACCTATGGATTTGACATGCATGATCATCGAACTCATTCTTGTATATGCAGAAAGAATTGTGATGCAAAGCTAAAATGATTTTGATGATACCATGCAACAAGATACATTTACATTTTTGTTAAACATTTATTAAATCCATAGAAAACTTTATTCTTAAGATATATGCCTGAAAACATACACACTTAGGCTACAAAAGAAGAGTTTACTAGAACTCCTATTGTTATCTAATCAAAATATAAAATATTTCGAATTTGTGTCTCAAATAGTTCTTGAGATATCACACTAAACTATTGATACCATACAGTAGGTATTGGCTATACTAAAGATCAGCCAAATTCGGTGGGAAGAAATTCACCATCCAATACAACGATATATTAAAGGTCCTAAAAGACGTTACCTACTGTTTTTACCAATCAATCGAACAAATTAATTTCATTATATGTGTTAAAACATTAAATTTCTGTAATCGGTTTTTAAAAATATTTGTTTGTACTAAGATCTTCCCGTTGCGATGATCGTTACCTATAAGATCAATGTAAAAGTAATTAGAAATAAATCAGCCAAATCTCATGGAGTGATTGTAAAGCACCATATTCCACCTCAACGTTGGCTATCATTGTCGTTCAGGAAGGTATCGTGTGGACAGAGAAGGCATCATACAGAGAGAAATTAAATTTTCACAACCCCTCACGTAGCCAACAGCTACGAAAAGCAAACAATTTTTTCCATAAATAATTTCTATGCACCACAAATGTGTTAACTTGCGACTTTATATTATTGTTATTTATCGAATTTATGTAATTTTACGAAATTTATATTATTACTCTAAAATGGCAATTAATTGCTTTAATGCGAATTTTTAGTTTGGCTCCAGATCACTTTCCACTTAATGCAGCGTATGAAATATCACGATCGCTGAAATTTTTGGATCTTTCCACACAATCGTTTGCTCTAGATTATATAAATAAATTCTGTGACGGTTTAAGATTTCAGACGTTGCACTAATTGGAATGTGATGTGGAGCTAAACATAATATTCGCATTCCTCCAACCTTTTCACCATACCTATGATATAAAAAATTCATTACTTTTTACTTCCTCTTAGATAGATTAGTAAAATATTATTTATATATTGAAAGATTTTGGTCAATGTTTTTATATTAAAATTCGTATCAAACATTAAAAACGAAGTGATTTGTTTATTGAATAATATATAATTCTAGGAATAAACATTTCTTACATTTTTAGAGTATAAGGGTTCATACAGTTTATTTATTACAAGTACAGTAAATAATATAAAATCTGGAATACGATTTTCTTTTAATTGATGAGAGAAAAGTCACAATTATCCCATGATTTTATTTTAATACACGAGGCCTTTCAACATTAAAGGTGCCATCATCAGGTGTGAAAAAACAATTTGAATAGTATAAATATTTTACATTTTAAAATAATTATTAGCTGAATAAAGCTTATTACAAGATCTTTTTAATTAAAATTAAAATAGAATAAATATTAATTTATGTATAAAAGTTTGGGTCAAAAACATTCTCTAATATTTCAAAGGAAGGGTAAATTAAGAGTCGGTTCAAAATCATTGTTTAATATTTTATCTTTATTATTTTATGTATAATGGTTCATAAGAGTCGATATATTCTTGTTTATGGACTTGCTTAGATAGTTTTTAATGCTGTGACAGTTCATAATTTGATTTACAAAATAGTCAGAAGAGCAACATAAGAATGTAATATTTTAAAATATGTAATAATATGTAAATTGTAATGTAATATAAATTACAAGCTGTCTTTTATTATATTTACATGTTATTCTAATATACTGTATCAACTACATTTTATAAGATTCATAATGTTAACTGCCAAACATTCTACATTCCTGACATAGTGGATATTTATTTCTCCCCTTATTGGCTTGAAATCAGACATTAATTACAAAAATACTATCTAATATGTTTAAATATGTAATAATTTTTAAATTTTAACGTAATACATATTGCAAGCTATCGTTTATTAATAGTTACATGTTATTCTATAACACATTGTTACGTAAGATTTCATAGATTTGATAATATAGACTGCTAAACATTCTGCCTTCCTGATACAGCAGAGACATTTTTTGCACTTAAACTGCTTAAAAACGCCTTCAATACAATTGTAATGTAGGCTGAGTAACAAAATTTATTAACTATTTTTCCTAAGATTAAACTGCTTAAAAATTCCCTTTTACAATTGTACTTTGTAATTTAGTCTAAATCATAAAATTTAATAACTTAATTTTCAATTTTGTAAAAAGAAAATATTCTAACATAGAGATATGATCAGTTAGAGAACAAAATATAATTAAAAATTACCATAATTTTGATAAAGCTCAACTGCTATACATCATAATTTCCTAATACAGTGGATAATATTTTCGCCCTTATTCGGTTTGAAATCAGACATTTATTACAAAAAACACTACCGGTATGTAATTTGGTTAAAAATGTTTTTTTTTTTAATTTTAATGTAATATACATTACAAGTTGTCTTTTATTAATAGTTACATGATATTTTTATATACTGTATTACCTAATATTTGATAAGAATTATAATTTGCACTGCGAAACATTTTACTTTCCTAATGAAGTGGATATACATTACGCCCTTTATCAGCTTAAAATCATATATTTATTACAAAAACACTATGTAATATGTTTAAATATGTAATAATTTGTAAATTTTAATGGAATATAAATATCAAGTTTTCTTTTATTAATAGTTACATGATATTCTAATATACTGTATTACCTAATTTTTCATAAGATTAATAATGTTAACAGCTAAACATTCTACTTTCCTAATACACTGGATAATAATTACGGCCTTTATCGGCTTGAAATTATGCATTTATTACAAAAACTCTATGGAATATGTTCAAATATGTAAAAGTTTGTAAATTTTAATGTAATATACATTATAAGTTGTCTTTTATTAATAGTTACATGATATTTTAATATACTGTAATATCAAACCTTTTATAAATTTGATAATGTTAACTGTTAAACATTCTACTTTCCAAATACAGTAGATATTAATTTCGCCCTTTATCGCCTTGAAATCAGACTTTAATTACAAAAATACTGTTATATTTTCAAATATGTAATAATATGTAAATTTCAATTTAATATATATTACAAGCTGTTTTTTGATATTATTTACATTTTATTCTAATATACGTTATTAAAGAATTTTTCATAAGATTGATAATGATAACTGCTAAACATTCTACCTTCCTGATTCAGTGGATATTAATTTCGCCCTTTATCGGTTTGAAATCAGAAAATTTATTACAAACATACTATCTAATATGTTGAAATTTGTAATATGATGAAGATTTTAACGTAATTAATATTGTAACCTGACTTTATTTAATAGTTACATGTTTATCTAATATGCTGTAAAACTTAATTTTTCATAATTTTGCTTATGTTGACTGCTAAACATTCTGCCTCCCTGATATAGCAGAGACATTTTTTGTCCTTAAACTGCATAAAATAGCCCTCTAATACGATTATACTTAGTAATTTATGCTAAATAAAATTTAATAACTGAATACAAAATTTTGTAAAAGAAAATATGCAAAACATAGAGATATAATCAGTTAGACAACAAAATATAATTAAAAACTACCATAATTTTGATCAAGCTCAACTGCTATACATCATAATTTCCTAATACAGTGGATAATATTTTCGCCCTTTTTCGGTTTGAAATCAGACATTTATTACAAAAACACTACCGGTATGTAATTTGGTTAAATATGTAATTTTTAAATTTTAATGTAATATACATTACAAGTTGTCTTTTATTAATAGTTACATGATATTTTTATATACTGTATTACCTAATATTTGATAAGATTGATAATTTGCACTGCTAAACATTTTACTTTCCTAATTAAGTGGATATAAATTACGCCCTTTATCAGCTTAAAATCATATATTTATTACAAAAACACTATGTAATATGTTTAAATATGTAATAATTTGTAAATTTTAATGGAATATAAATTTTAAGTTTTCTTTTATTAATAGTTACATGATATTCTATTATACTGTATTACCTAATTTTTCATAAGATTAATAATGTTAACTGCTAAACATTCTACTTTCCTAATACACTGGATAATAATTACGGCCTTTATCGGCTTGAAATTATGCATTTATTACAAAAACTCTATGGAATATGTTCAAATATGTAAAAGTTTGTAAATTTTAATGTAATATACATTATAAGTTGTCTTTTATTAATAGTTACACAATATTTTAATATACTGTAATATCTAACCTTTTATAAATTTGATAATGTTAAACTGTTAAACATTCTACTTTCCTAATACAGTAGATATTAATTTCGCCCTTTATCGCCTTGAAATCAGACTTTAATTACAAAAATACTGTTATATTTTTAAATATGTAATAATATGTAAATTTCAATTTAATATATATTACAAGCTGTTTTTTGATATTATTTACATTTTATTCTAATATACGTTATTAAAGAATTTTTCACAAGATTGATAATGATAACTGCTAAACATTCTACCTTCCTGATTCAGTGGATATTAATTTCGCCCTTTATCGGTTTGAAATCAGAAATTTATTACAAACATACTATCTAATATGTTGAAATTTGTAATATTATGAAGATTTTAACGTAATTAATATTGTAACCTGACTTTATTTAATAGTTACATGTTTATCTAATATGCTGTAAAACTTATTTTTTCATAATTTTGCTTATGTTGACTGCTAAACATTCTGCCTCCCTGATATAGCAGAGACATTTTTTGTCCTTAAACTGCATAAAATAGCCCTCTAATACGATTATACTTAGTAATTTATGCTAAATAAAATTTAATAACTGAATACAAAATTTTGTAAAAGAAAATATGCAAACATAGAGATATAATCAGTTAGACAACAAAATATAATTAAAAACTACCATAATCTTGATCAAGCTCAACTGCTATACATCATAATTTCCTAATACAGTGGATAATATTTTCGCCCTTTTTCGGTTTGAAATCAGACATTTATTACAAAAAACACTACCGGTATGTAATTTGGTTAAATATGTAATTTTTAAATTTTAATGTAATATACATTACAAGTTGTCTTTTATTAATAGTTACATGATATTTTTTATATACTGTATTACCTAATATTTGATAAGATTGATAATTTGCACTGCTAAACATTTTACTTTCCTAATTAAGTGGATATAAATTACGCCCTTTATCAGCTTAAAAATCATATATTTATTACAAAAACACTATGTAATATGTTTAAATATGTAATAATTTGTAAATTTTAATGGAATATAAATTTTAAGTTTTCTTTTATTAATAGTTACATGATATTCTATTATACTGTATTACCTAATTTTTCATAAGATTAATAATGTTAACTGCTAAACATTCTACTTTCCTAATACACTGGATAATAATTACGGCCTTTATCGGCTTGAAATTATGCATTTATTACAAAAAACTCTATGGAATATGTTCAAATATGTAAAAGTTTGTAAATTTTAATGTAATATACATTATAAGTTGTCTTTTATTAATAGTTACACAATATTTTAATATACTGTAATATCTAACCTTTTATAAATTTGATAATGTTAACTGTTAAACATTCTACTTTCCTAATACAGTAGATATTAATTTCGCCCTTTATCGCCTTGAAATCAGACTTTAATTACAAAAATACTGTTATATTTTTAAATATGTAATAATATGTAAATTTCAATTTAATATATATTACAAGCTGTTTTTTGATATTATTTACATTTTATTCTAATATACGTTATTAAAGAATTTTTCATAAGATTGATAACGATAACTGCTAAACATTCTACCTTCCTGATTCAGTGGATATTAATTTCGCCCTTTACCGGTTTGAAATCAGAAATTTATTACAAACATACTATCTAATATGTTGAAATTTGTAATATTATGAAGATTTTAACGTAATTAATATTGTAACCTGACTTTATTTAATAGTTACATGTTTATCTAATATGCTGTAAAACTTAATTTTTCATAATTTTGCTTATGTTGACTGCTAAACATTCTGCCTCCCTGATATAGCAGAGACATTTTTTGTCCTTAAACTGCATAAAATAGCCCTCTAATACGATTATACTTAGTAATTTATGCTAAATAAAATTTAATAACTGAATACACAATTTTGTAAAAGAAAATATGCAAACATAGAGATATAATCAGTTAGACAACAAAATATAATTAAAAACTACCATAATTTTGATCAAGCTCAACTGCTATACATCATAATTTCCTAATACAGTGGATAATATTTTCGCCCTTTTTCGGTTTGAAATCAGACATTTATTACAAAAACACTACCGGTATGTAATTTGGTTAAATATGTAATTTTTAAATTTTAATGTAATATACATTACAAGTTGTCTTTTATTAATAGTTACATGATATTTTTATATACTGTATTACCTAATATTTGATAAGATTGATAATTTGCACTGCTAAACATTTTACTTTCCTAATGAAGTGGATATAAATTACGCCCTTTATCAGCTTAAAATCATATATTTATTACAAAAACACTATGTAATATGTTTAAATATGTAATAATTTGTAAATTTTAATGGAATATAAATTTCAAGTTTTCTTTTATTAATAGTTACAAGATATTCTAATATACTGTATTACCTAATTTTTCATAAATTTGATAATGTTAACTGCTAAACATTCTACTTTCGTAATACACTGGATATTAATTAGGCCCTTTAACGGCTTAAAATCATACATTTATTTCAAAAACACTACGTAATATGTTTAAATATGTAATAAATTGGAAATTTTATGGAATATAAATTTCAAGTTGTCTTTTATTAATAGTTACATGTTATTCTTTTATACTGTATTAAATAATTTTTCATAAGATTGATAATGATAACTGCTAAACATTCTACTTTCCTAATACACTGGATAATAATTACGGCCTTTATCGGCTTGAAATTATGCCTTTATTACAAAAACTCTATGTAATATGTTCAAATATTTAATAATTTGTAAATTTTTTTGGAATATAAATTACTAGTTGTGTTTTATTAATAGTTACATGTTATTCTTTTATACTGTATTAACAAATTTTTCAACAGATTAATAATGGTAACTACTAAACATTCTACCTTCCTGATACGGTGGATATTTATTTCGCTCTTTATCAGTTTGAAATCAGACATTTATTACAAAATTACTCTTTCATATCTTTAAATATGTAATATTTTGTAATTTTAATGTAATATAACTTATAAGCTGTCTTTAATTTACGATTACATGTTATTATTATATACTGAATTAATTAATTTTTCTAAGGATTGATTGTGGTAAATGCTAAACATTCTAACTTCCTGATACGGTGGATGTTTATGTCGCTCTTTATCGTCATGAAATCAGACATTAATTACAAGAGTACTATCTAATATGTTTAAATATGTAATAGTTATTAAATTGTAATGTAATAAAAACTGCAAGCTATCGTTTAAAACTAATTACATGTTATTTTATAACACGCTATTTCGTAAGTTTTCATGGGTTTGATAATGTATACTGCTAAACATTCTGCCTCCCTAATACAGCAAAGACATTTTTTGCTCTAAACTGCTTAAAAATTCCCTTTATTACAATTGTACTTTGGAATTTAGTCTAAATCATAAAATTTAATAACTTAATTTACAATTTTGTAAAAAGAAAATATGCAAACATAGAGATATAATCAGTTATAGAACAAAATATAATTAAAAATTACCATAACTTTGATCAAGCTCAACTGCTATACATCATACTTTCCTAATACAGTGGATAATATTTTAGCCCTTTTTCGGTTTGAAATCACGCATTTATTACAAAAACACTACCGGTATGTAATTTGTTTAAATATGTAATAATTTGTACATTTAGCGGTAAACATTATCAATCTTTTGAAGAATTAGGTAATACAGTATATTAGAATATCATGTAACTATTAATAAAAGACAACTTGTAATGTATATTACGTTAACATTTACAAATTATTACATATTTGAACATATTCCATAGAGTTTTTGTAATAAAGGTATAATTTCAAGCCGATAAAGGCCGTAATTAATATCCAGTGTATTAGAAAAGTAGAATGTTTAGCAGTTAACATTATTAATCTTATGAAAAATTATTTAATACAGTATAAAAGAATAACATGTAACTATTAGTAAAAGACAACTTGTAATTTATATTCCATTAAAGTTTACAAATTATTACATATTTAAACATATTACATAGTGTTTTTGTAATAAATGTATGTTTTTAAGCTGATTAAGGGCGTAATTTATATCCACTTCATTAGGAAAGTAGAATGTTTAGCAGTGCAAATGATCAATCTTATCAAATATTAGGTAATACAGTATATTAAAATATCATGTAACTATTAATAAAAGACAACTTGTAATTTATATTCCATTAAAGTTTACAAATTATTACATATTTAAACATATTACATAGTGTTTTTGTAATAAATGTATGTTTTTAAGCTGATTAAGGGCGTAATTTATATCCACTTCATTAGGAAAGTAGAATGTTTAGCAGTGCAAATGATCAATCTTATCAAATATTAGGTAATACAGTATATTAAAATATCATGTAACTATTAATAAAAGACAACTTGTAATGTTTATTTCAGTAAATTTACAAATTATTACATATTTAAACAAATTACATACCGGTAGTGTTTTTGTAATAAATGCCTGATTTCAAACCGAAAAAGGGCGAAAATATTATCCACTGTATTAGGAAGGTATGATGTATAGCAGTTGAGCTTGATCAAAATTATGGTAATTTTTAATTATATTTGGTTCTCTAACTGATTATATCTCTATGTTTGCACATTTTCTTTTACAAAATTTGGTATTCAGTTATTAAATTTTATTTAGCATAAATTACTAGGTATAATCGTATTAGAGGCCTATTTTATGCAGTTTAAGGACAAAAAATATCTCTGCTATATCAGGGAGGCAGAATGTTTAGCAGTCAACGTAAGCAAAAATTAATTAAAATTAAGTTTTACAGTATATTAGAATAACATGTAACTATTAATTAAAGTCTGGTTACAATGTTAATTACGGTTAAATTTACACAATATTACAAATTTTAACATATTAGATAGTATTTTTGTAACAAATTTCTGATTTCAAGCCGATAAAGGGCGAAATTAATATCCACTGAATCAGGAAGGTAGAATATTTAGCAGTTAACATTATCAATCTTATGACAAATTCTTTAATAACGTATATTAGAATAAAATGTAAATAATATCAAATGACAGCTTGTAATGAATATTAAATTGAAATTTACATATTATTACATATTTGAAAATATAACATAGTACTTTTGTAATTAAAGTCTGATTTCAAGGCGATAATGGGCGAAATTAATATCCATTGTGTTAGGAGAGTAGAATGCTTAGCAGTTAACATTATCAAATTTATGAAAGGTTAGGTAATACAGTTTATTAGAATATCATGTAACTATTAATAAAAGAAAACTTGTAATTTACATTACCGTACATTACAATTTACTAATTATAACATATTTGAACATATTACATAATTTTTTTGTAAATGTCTGATTTAAAGTCCATAAATGGCAAAATAATGGTCCACTGTATTAGGAAAGTATGATGTATAGCAGTTAGCTTGATCAATAGTATGGTATTTTTAACTATAGTTTGTGCTATAACTGATTATATCTCTATGTTTGAATATTTTCATTTTACAAAATTATTAATTAAGTTATTAAATTTTATGATTTAGACTAAATTACAAAATACAATTGTAATAAAGGGAACTTTTAAGCAGTTTAAGAGCAAAAAATGTTTTTGCTGTATTAGGGAGGCAGAATGTTTAGCAGTCTACATTATCAAACCCATGAAAACTTACGTAATAGCGTGTTATAAAATAACATGTAACTAGTTTAAACGATAGCTTGCAATTTTTATTACATTAACATTTAAAAACTATTATATATTTAAACATATTAGATAGTACTTTTGTAATTAATATCTGATTTCAAGACGATAAAGGGCGACATAAACATCCACCGTATCAGGAAGGTAGAATGTTTAGCAGTTACCACTATCAATCTTTTGAAAAGTTAATTATTACAGTATATAAGAATAACATGTAACTATTAACAAATGACAACTAGTAATGTATATTACATTAAAAATTAAAAATTATTACATATTTGAACATATTCCATAGAGTTTTTGTAATAAAGGTATAATTTCAAGCCGATAAAGGCCGTAAGTAATATCACTTAAATATTAATACAATTTTACTAACGCCTATTAGTCCATATTTTAAAGCAAGAATAACACTCTTAGTTGTAAATACTTTGCATACTACTGTGCCTGTATGACTTCACTAGGCATTTACTGATAAAAAATGTAAGTACCTTCTAATTTAAAGTGCGTGAATGAACAGACACCTCAAAATGGAAATTAAATAACTGAAATAGATAGGCATATTTCACCAGCATATGATTTGTTAAAATTATTATATCTGTACTGTCATTCCCATAATTTAAAATTTAATGTTTATTAAATTACGTTAAATAAAAGTCTTATATAATCACATAAAACACAGATTAATATGTAGAAATAATTGGAAAAAACATAATATTCAAGACGTATTGGGAAACTGGTAGTTATTATACTGTGTAGTAGCAAAAAGTAAAAACATCATGAAGCCGAAAGAAAACGTTTATTAAAAATAGAATAATTACATTAGTTTTTATACAAAAAGTATATCTAAAAATGATCCATTGTGGCCTAAGAAGAAAGAGCACAAAAACACGAATACCACTCTTTCAATAACGGAAGTACCTCAGGATCAGGTTAAGTGTTATCTGAAGCATTGTTTCATATAAAAACTAACTTTACAAGTTCACATTAAATTTTAATACAACCATATCACGTTACTTTAAAAAACACATTAGCCACACCAAATACGATTAATTTATACTATGTGGAAGAGTAAGTTTGAAAGTATAAAATGGTAAGTTAGTTTCGATTGTGTTTAGATTTTCTCAGTCACGCTACAATAAAAAATAAATGAAACTACCCTGTAACTGTCGAGTGTTTATATTAAAGCGTTGATTGCTTTACAGATTCCAATGCATATCCATAATTCAATTTTATACTCGGAGACAATTTGTGGTTTTCTAATTAAAATCTAATAACAAACAGCTATACGCTTTTACGTACATTACACTAAAGCTCTTACAAATTAAAAATACAAATATTTCAAAATGGAGGATACCTTATTGAAGACTCTTGGAGCAATTGGAAAATGTTTAAATATTACTAAATGTTAATACAAAAAATACTTTTCCAAATTGTTTTTTGACGAGGGTTTTCGAAAACCAAAGGTTTCATCATCACGCGACTCCACAAATAAATATTTATATTACTTTTTGTTACAATTAATATTAAAATAGCATATGGTGTAAATATGCAAATACAAAAATTTTGGAAATCTTTCAGCCAGTATTAAACAATTTAATTTTTGAATAAACTTAGAAGAAAGAAGACTAGAATATTAAATACAACCCTCTACATTGTTCATGATTTTTTTCTTTATTTATGTTTACGTGTAGTCTTTCCCAAGCATTAAATTCATTCGTTTTGTTATTATTGTTTTATTAATTTTAGATTTAATAATACATTTTATTTTATTTATTACTATATAAATAAATCTATTTATTATTTTATTAATAAATAGACCCAAATATATAATTGCATACGATGACTGTGACAAAATTTGTATTGCACAAACAAAAAGAACAATAAAACAAAATTTTTTAAAGAGCATTTATAACACACAAAATATAGAAGAGTTGACAAAATCTGCTGTAGCCAAGCACGGCATTGAATCAGGACACAGAACATAAATTAAAAATCTAAAATTAATGAAAGCAGTAACAAAACCAATGAACTTAAATGCCTGGGAAAAACTTAAACAGAAATAAAGGAAAACTCACAAACAATGAAAAAGTCTGTATTGAAAATTAGTTTTCTTTCTTCTCAATTTATTCAAAAATTAAACTGTAGTTTTATTAATTTTTTTATACCGGCTGGAATATTTCCAAAACTTTTGTATTTGCATATTTACACCATATGTTATTTAAATATTAATTGTAACAAAAATGTAAATATTTATTTGTGGAGTCATCTGATGATGAAACCTTTGGTTTCGAAAGACCTCGTCCAAAAAATAAACCATTTGGAAAAGTATTGTTTTCATTATCATTTAGGATACCTTATTATAATGGTGTATAATATTTCAATCAGTATACGTTGAGAAAAGCTCAGAATTGTATTTTCAGTATTAGATTGTTAACAGATTAGCTCAAGGAGAAGTGACGTAATACAGCTTCTCGGTGGTCAGGTACTTGGAACACCATAGGCTATGAGCGTTGACTTTGAAGTTCTGTATAGTATATAGTATATTGTACTATGTGTTAATATTGATAACAGGTTAGCTGCAAAACCTACAATAATTATATACAATTGTACTGCTTTTGGTTACAATCAGTTGTAAACAAAGACTGAAAATATATGTTAGAAAGACAGGACAGTGGAGTATTTTATTAAATGAGTACAGCTCATTGGTTTAACCCGAAAGGATAATATCAGGTTTGTTATATACAACTGTACTGATGTTTTGTTATAATCAGTTGTGAATTAAAAATAATAAAACCGTTTTGAAACCAAGAACATTGTAACAGTTTATTGCATTGGTACAGCTGATTATTAGCTGAGCAGAAAGGGTAAAAAGGTTTATTTATATACAATTTATAGTTAGTTATATACTATTACACCAGGTTGTCTTAAAGGTTTTTGTAAAATATCTAGTTGAGTGTTTTAATTGTTATTGCCATACTATCGCATTAAATGTTTCAAACTTTATATAAACCACCACTTTGAAATATTACGATATATCTAGTACCTAATTAGTAATAGCTGTAAATTACCTGAAAATTTGAGAACCGCAACCAGTATTGCTCTGTGATGTTTATTTGATAATATAAATTTTACTCTCTACAGAAAAGCCGATATCTATAAAGATAGAATTATGTGGAATATAATTTTTCTAAAACGCACAAAGCTTCTTAGCAAAAATTTATTGGTTGTACTAACGATGTTCAATAGTTTAAAATGTATTTCACTGCACACGTGTGCGCGCGCGCGTTCACATACACACACACACACACACACACACACACACACACACATGTATATGTAAGTATGTGTGTATACATATCCTGTCTACCAGGGAAATATTAATATCCCAGTTATGAAATGTACTAAGCTTCATACACCGGCTACATTAAGTGAAAAAATTTTGCTTATTTTTAAACGCTATTTGTTGAAAAACAACTGACAGTACATTTATAATACTTACGTTTAATTAAATTAAATATTATTATTATTACACGATTTGTTAACATAATTTTATATTGTTTTAAAATTTTTTATACAAATTAATTATTTAATATATCTAGGGGATTAAATTTTTACTGAAGCACTTTAGTTCTTTGAGGTTGAGTCCTGTGGCAACACAACAAAAACGTTTTTTAATCCATGCATGGACACAAAACTAGATGCACTTACTAAGATTTGTGTTAGTTTGGTCGTAAGATTTTATATGTGAGATAATCAGACTTGTATAGTTATCAAAGAAAATATTTTATATTAGTGTTCTATAAACTCAGTCTTTTAGTTAATATAATTATTTATCCGACATTCTTGTATGGGTTATATTATTTTATGTGAATATGTAGTTCACTTAACTATCTCTACAAGACAAGTAATTAAGCTACGTTATATCCTGCCGGTACTCAAGGAGCTGTCGCTGAGGCTCTTGATTCTGCCAATGCCAGAGAACATTAATCAAGATCACGGTCTGAGATCGGTTATACCAAGGAAAGATGTGGAAGTTACCCTCTAAAGTGATATCCGAACCCTTACAAAGCAAGTCTCTATCATTTATCACCACCACACCATGACGGTACTGTTTTTATAAACATGCAGTTGTTAGTTAAAAAAATCAATAATGAGAAGATAAATAGCATTACTAACTCGATTAATGTATTCTAATCGTAAATTAATCGATTCGTATTAACGTATTAATTTAATGTTTTAGGATAATGCTCAGTAAACCTTAATATTCCGTTATTATTTGTCCTAGCGAATTAAACGAAGTATTAACATTCTTATATAAAATTAATTCTTATTTCACTATACTTTTAATGAAATTTCTCAGATTTTTTTGTTACACGTTGGACAATTTGTATGGCCACTATGATGAAACCTGGTATGAAAATTTAAAAAAAACTGACTTTAAAAAATTGGTATCAATTTGACTAAACCTCTCTGTGAATTTTGAATCTTATACCTATATTTACTTTAAGAATAAAATCTTTTCAAAAATTCACAAACAGCCAAACAGACGGTGAAGTAAGGAAGATATAGCTATACTTTATATGACATTTCTTATTCAAATGAACAGACAAAAGTTTGGTCCTAATTAACCAAATGTCTGTGGTCTGATAAAGTAGTTTGTGGACATTCTGTATATGTACATGTACATTATAATAGTATGTATTAAATGGTACTGGACAGGATCTGTGAGCCCCTAAAATCAGACGATCTCATTGCTCGCTTCTGATTGGCCCTACAAATCACATGACTTGAATTGTATGGCCATGCAACGGCTCTAGGACTAGACCGAAACCCCGAGATCGAATCTATGAGTCAAGATGTAGGTCAGCAGCAGACGACGACTACCAATCTCATGCATTCATTCGTTAGTATAATTTTTGTCCTTTTATGGCAATGTGAATTAAATTTGCATATTGCACAAAAGTGCATTTATACAACTCAAAATTATAAGGAAAACTTATAGTTTGAGTTATTTATTTTATCTAGATAGTTCGCTGAACCGTGTTTTGTGTAGCCTATTTAGGAAAAACCGAATAGCATCCCTCTATCCCTCTTCTTGGAAAATGTGACACACCTTCGTACAGTGGTTTCAAATTTCAATTATATGGTATAAACTCATTACTCTATTAATGTATCTCCCAAATTACATTTATTACTCTATAACCATCGTCTCAACCTAGGCCACCTTTTATTTTTACAGTTAACATTAACCTAAGCTCTTTTGGTTACATCGTATTTTTTAGTTTATACACGATTGTGGCTATTAATATTATTTACAAATACTCCATACTATACACCTTAGGACTTAGGTTAGTTTTAGTTTAAACTTTTATTTTCTGAATCAATTGAAAACAGTAAGAGCTATCAAAACAGTAAGAGGTTGCAACTGTGGCTCGGTAACCATTTGCTTATATTTATCATAGTAATAATAACTCCTTATAATTTCAAAAACGTGTACTTAATTTTATTGCATACTTTATTTCACGGCTACCGTTTATACATAAATATTAAAAATTTTATATAAATATATAATATGTATAAATTATAATATTTAATATTTATTTATATAATAGTTATACATACTACTATTGATGCACTACATACATATTATTGATTTGTTGACAGTACTAATATTTATATATACTATAAATATTTACATTAATATATTATAAACATAACGTATTTTATGTTAATAAAAAATTATATGCATTGCTTACAGCAATTATTGGTACCTGTTCTCTTGCAAAAACAAAAAAAGTCTTTATTCAGGCAATCAACGTTTTCCAGCGACCATATATGAACTCTTTCACAAAGCAAAAAGCATTCCACTGAAAAGTGATGTTACACACAGGGTTTCAATTGATTTGGATTGTAGGATTGTTTGATTGCTTCATTGAGCTTCCACTCTCATATGTAATAGCAGAGCTTTCATTACCAAACACAATAAACTTTCTGCGTCCTTGCAGTTAGACTCGTCTACCCTGCATTATGTTACACTGAACTTGCAACCTTAAGACATGGAGGCAAATCTTTTTACAGTAACTTTGTAATTATAAAGAAATTATTTTGCGTCAAAATTAAACCAAGTTCATAATTGGTTCATAGTTGATACCTAGATAACCATATTACGTAACAAATAATTTATAATTTTTTACTTTTAATTACTTACTTGAGCAGTATACAACGAAAAAGAAGAAATAGGAAATAGTGAAACTATGTTAGCAAAGTATGACGATATTATATACATATATATATATTGGTATAAATGAACTTTGCAAAAACCTTAACGTAACAAAATAAACAATGGGTTCCAATAAGAAACTTTTGTATTGCATTATTAGAAATTAAATATGAACGAAGCGTAATCATAGAAAGTTGACAATCACAAGAATCTCCCAATTTTATTTTACTATAACTCATACTTAAGAGGTTTAGTGTAAAATTCCTAGAAGTAGAGGAACTTTATTACATGACCCCATTCTTTATAAAGTTTAGTTTCTTTATTCAATTCCTAGTAAACCTGTTTAGTTCTCCTAATTTGGAGTTTAATGTTGTAAATAATGGTGAATTGATTATTTTTATAATTAATACTCAATTAATTTTGCGATATGCAAAAGTTCATTGAAAAATATAGCTTTATTATAATGAAAGTTAATTATCTAAAGCCGTTTAGTGCTTAGTGTGGTTTAAGTTTCTAAATATTACCAACAAATAATGTTTAAAGTGTTATATTATTAGAGTAAATAATTTTGAAGTAACACAGAGAAGTATATAAGATCAAGTTGTGTTTAGGAAAAACACAGAAGTCATAATAACTAGCTCTATGTGAGATGAAGATTACTGCAGACTACACTATCTGTTGATATATGAAATACTAAATTCTAGCAATGCATATTTCTAATTATCTCTTCCAAAACAGAGTTAGCCGATAAATATTTACTCTCGTGATTACTAATTTACTTGGGAATACTTATAAACTTCAGTCAACGTATAATTTGGAATTTTAGAAAGGTCCTAAAGATAGAACTTAGCACATAGATTACTTTTGGGCCAAAGAATAACACACTTCATGTTTTAGTCTAAGGGATAAAACCGAAGGTAAAATAAATATAGAATAAAAATGTTGTTAAACAATCTTAATGAAATCACATGACATTTTATTATGTTACAAAGCAAACATACGTGATAAAGTTATTTTGATGAACTGTTTATTAAGATTTCGTTATGGTTTATATGGTACCTCGATATTCTGTTGCATAAGTTTAATGATGTGTATTTTTTACTCAGATTTCCTTTCATATTTTTATATTCATCTCCTATACTTTTATTACTGTAGGCTATAGAGCCAGTAAATCCGAAGATAAACTTTAGCATATTTAAAAACCTTTGCCTATCATACCTTTATGTATTTTTCATAGTAAAAACATTAGCATACCATTCTTGGTTTTAGAACACTTCGTCTGTTAAAATTTTAGAAAAATCCAATCAATAACTGATGGTATATACGCATCCATTTAAAGAACTAGAATTTTTTTACAATTAATGAGAATGTTTTGGATGAATGTACTTTTTTTATGTTTAACTTCATATTAATTCTAGAACACTGAAGGTACTTGATGAGTAGAATGGGCACATGTGTTGAGTTGGTAAAAGGTTCCGAACATCAACTCCTGAAGTGGATAAACATTCCAACCACTCAAGTATTTCAGCAGGTGGGTAAGAGGTGCAGAAGGTAAAAACATCACCAACTTCACTTGTAGAAATAATCTAACTTTACCCAATATACTCTCATAAAATAACCAACTGGGATTACAAGTTTTATAGAATTTATTTATTAAATGCATCTCTATTTACGTTTAAACTATTTCAAATTTGAACTAATAATAGAAATTAGCATTATAACTACACATGTTTCCAATATCTGACACAAAGTTTTAGAATATCACTAAACCGATTTAACATAATGTTATTAAAATTTTAATTTAATTTTAAATTATTTTTCTCACTTCAAATACTATTCAAAGTCTGCACTTTAGTACTGTCTTAATAGTTGTAAATTACTAAGATTGGCCACAACAAAATGTTTGTGTAAGCAGTAACAGTAACAACGATCTTTGATGTTTTCGTATAAATAATTATCTCGTATCCGATACACTATAATTTTTTACAGTTTATTATAAAAAATAACTAGTAATACTCATAAAAATATATTGAAAATTTTTAAAACGTTTTTTACGAGAATGATTTATTATATATCGACATATCACTTAGTTTTTTAATATTTGTTCTGATTCCAATAGTGAAAATCATACTGTTTATCGTAAACACATTTAAGCTTAATTCACATGTCATGTAACTGATGATTTCTGACTTCTTTAAGGAGAATTGAAACCAAATATATTAGATACTATAGCTATGGTAGAAAAGGTTATTTAAATGCCAATCTGTTAGTTTAGCTCCATTTAACATTTAAATCAGTGCAGTGTCTGAAATCCTAAACTGTCAGAGACCTGATTCCGTCCATGCCCGTCCAAAGAGTAGGCAATGTCAGATTGTAGATGATGTACTAAGTAGAGGGTGGAATGGAGCTTAACTCAAAATAAACATAATATCAATTAATTATCATTAAAGAGTAATAAGATCAGTTTAATACAATAAAATTATTCATAAAATTAAATTAGAACAATAATATAAATTTAGTAATCTAACATATATGTAGTCCATAGAAATTTAATACGTTAAGAGAAATGAATCAGTGTTTTTTTAAAAGGGCGGATTTTCTAAAAACCATTTTTTCGGAAAACTAAAAAAAAAACTGTTTATACACGAGGCTATTTTTATATTCATTATTTTTGTTATATACTTTTCAAAAGATGTATGCAAGTGTAACTTGTTAGTTGCACTTAAACTTTTTTTAACATTTTTTGTTAATTAATAAAAACATTTCTGAATTTTCAAAAAATCCGCCCTTTTTAAAAAAATCCCAACATTTTCTGGAAGGAAAATAAATTAAAACATTTTTAAATCACGTGTATGTAATTGAAAATAATGTTTTGATATGTCATAAATCAATATAATACATGAATATGAATTATTGAACTAAGGTAGCCATCAGTAAGCATCAAATCCAAGCATTTTATTCCGTTTCTTCCTCAAAGTCACTATCGGGGAGATCTTCACAAGCAGTGGTTGGCCAGGAGTACAACTCGGTATAGAACTCATTAAATTCTTCAGGAATATATTCGCTTAATTTTTTAATATCTTCCACCTTCGCTTTTTTTAAGTGTAACCTGCCCACTTGGATAAGCCAAATTATTCACCTGCGGTACAGCACCGG
Source organism: Homalodisca vitripennis (assembly GCF_021130785.1). Taxonomy (NCBI): domain Eukaryota; kingdom Metazoa; phylum Arthropoda; class Insecta; order Hemiptera; family Cicadellidae; genus Homalodisca; species Homalodisca vitripennis. Next base: position 64,345,660 of record NC_060211.1, read on the forward strand.
TATGTTTGGCCATAAAAAAGGTGTGACAGACCAAAACCATTTATATTGGTGAATCCCTTGATGTAGCCTTTTTTGTCATGCTCGTATACAAAATGAAATAGGTTACTAATAGAAAAGTGAACCTTTCTTTCTTTTGGAGTATTTTTACCCTTAGTTTCTGCAGAAATGCAAGAGCGTTTATAATGATTAGTGCTCCAAGTTTTAAAATCAAAGAATTCAGTTGCATCTGATATTTCTTTTACAGTAAACTTTTCAGAGTTGGAGCTGCTAATAATAAGTTCCGTGAGTTGGTGGATATGGTAAAGCGGTCCATGTGTTTTTAAAACTCTAGAGATAATACCAAAATCTCTATCGCAGGGGAGGAAACTATGCCCTCTCATTGGGAAGAACTGTTCGACTTTATGAAACCTGCCACTGTCAGTCAAATATAAACAGAAACGTGATAGGGTTTGATTTTTGTTTTGTCCACTACAGTTGTCACAAAACAACCGAAGTGTAGTATACTTAGGTGGAACTGAGCTTAAAAAATCGTTTAAAAAAGTAGTGACTTCATTGGGGCCCTTTCCTTCCTTGACCTTCATGGTACAAATATATGTGACTTTTTCCTTCCTTAATGTTGTTTACAGAAAAACACATTGACTGACAGCTGTCTCATGTAATAAAGTTGTTGAACTGGAATTTTCGGTAAACTTATCGTCTTCATATAGTCAAAAGGCTAATGCTAAAACATGCTCCTCTTTTGAACCATCTTCTGACATTTCATGTTTTAGAGCTTTGTAAAATTTATTACTCATGCGCTTAATGAACATCTAACTCAGCCTGTGCTGCCCTTTTAGCTACATCATTAAGATGTGGGGATTTTATTTTCAGATTTAGTTCTTCACTCTTACAGCAAGTGTCCACTTGTGGGCGGGCCAAAGCGATAGTTAAAATTTGTTTTGAAATGGTTCCAGTAAAAGGAATTACTCACTTTTACATCAGGATGTTTTTCACAAAACAGCTGCACATTGCCTTTATGTTTAAATTGGCATCGAGGTAATAAATTTTCTTCCCTGAGTAATGTGATTGCTTTAGTGGAAATGATCGTATGTGATTACTTACTAGATCATGAACGTTTTGAGAAATACTGTGGGTAATACCTTTTCCTCTTATTATCTTCAGGAGTTTTTTTCCAATAATCTTAAGATTTCTTATTCTCCGTAATCGTTTTTTTCAGTAATGCACAGGACGGATAAAAATGCATTGCAACATACCTGTACACGTTTCATTGCCCAAAAATTACATGGTATGAGAAGCTATTCGGCTGCTTTGGTTGTTCAACATTCTTTTGGTGTGGCACTCTTCTTTGAACTTCCGTGACATCTACTAAACCTTGAATATAAAGATCTTGTTCATCTTTTGCTTTTTATGTTTATAAAATTTTGAAAAGATATCCACACAGTTGGCCTCTCCAAAGTTGTCCAAACACCTTTTTTTGCATCTGAAAAACCAAAAATTAATTTAGGCCTAGAAGCTATAATAAAATAAAGTTTCTATTAGAACGTACAACAATATTTTAAACAGTAATTGTGAAGGATTACTGAGTCAACTTCTTTTTTTCTCATGTTACAATACATTATTCTGTTAGTTTGTAGCCAACAGAAAAACGCAAAAGATTATAACCAGAAAGATGTATACCGAGCAGCGCGATCGTCAGATGATCAAAGTCTGCATGGCGCAGCGTTATCTTTCGGTATTGGTCTTAAACGTTAATCAATTTTGATAAAGAGGATGATAGTGCAGCCATAATATTAACTCTCAAGTCATGTGTATGCTTAGGCCTACTATGGACAAGATTTAGCTGCTCAAGAATAAAACAATTCATTATGGATTTTAGTAAGAGAACTACAATATGTATAAAATAACTCTAAATTGTTAACGTTAAAGAGTCAGTTTACACATCATAAGCGCATGAAACAGTTATAGGCTACTAATGTATAACCTAGTCTTAGTATTACAGCTGGCAGAGACCTAGGCTTAGGCCAAGTATTCTGTAGTATGAAATGCTATATTTTTAAAGGTTCATCAAACATTTAATGAAAAAATGACAATGTAAGATTAAAATGAACTAGATATATAGAAAAATTTTCCTTACCTGCAATTAAACTCAGGATGCTTTGGTGGAACTTCATTTCCCTTGTGACTGATGTATGATCGTCCCATTAAACGAGCTTGTTTGATCTTATTATGCTTGTATTCAGATGAAATTACTTTCTTTCCTTTTTCTGGGACTCGGAATAATAGGATCATCCATGGCAAAAACTATTTAATATACAGCAAACAATGCGAACAAACAGTACTACCTGTTTACAGTAAACTTACTGTGGCAAATAGAGGTTAGGTTTGTTGCAACAAAAACAACCAACCAGCTGTTTGCTACAGCCACAGAGGAATATTTTTTTTAAAAGGGCTGATTTGAAGCAAATCCGCCCATTTAATAAAAACCATGATTTAACAGCTGGCTTTACTTGTATAAGGAGATGACATGCAGGCGCCCCTTTTAAAAGAAACTGATAAAGCTATCTTCAAAGAACACAAAAACATTAAAAAGTGAATTTGACAAAAAATGTCGAATCCGCCCTTTTAAAAAACACCGATTCAAATATGGTTTACGTTTCGTAACCTTTGGCTACTCAAGTAGCTGTAAATATATAATTTCTCACTGTACGTATCTGTTTGGCTGTGTGCAGGGTATCTCGAGAATAATGATAATAGGCAACATCGAGTTGGATTATGTGCATGTAATTCCATAGGGTTTGGATAAGAGTTTTCCAGATATTTTTACATTAGTCTTGTGTGGCAATTATATGGCAATATTGTGTACATTTTATTATTGTGGCAACGATAAATTCTTGGAATAAACAAATGTGTAAACAAACTGGTTACAGCATGAACACATGTAATGCGATTAGATTGTTCGATTGGTCGATAGGAATATAGTTTCGTCTTTTTGGGACCTTTATTACGAGATAGAGTTTGATGATTGTGCATGTTGCCTCCACCAGAATTGGCTGAGCGTTAGCAAAGCCTATAGTTTAGTGTGATATCTGAAGTATGAATTGAGATTTAAATTATACATATTGTATACATCACTAGGGGTTTTGGAAAAGTCTGATGTAAGTGTGTCTGTTTTCTGATGAATATCTCAAGAATAAATTGAGTTATGGATTTAATTAACAAAAAATATGAATGTATGTTATGCCATGATATATTGAACACTCACATAAACCTTTTATAAACCTTATGTATAAATAAAAATGAGTTCGATGACAACGAATGTCGATGTATAGGATATGAGGGGGCTTCATTTGTTTTATATCTGCATGGGGGGTATAAAAATCTCTTTCCCGTTTAGTGGTCTCTCAATCCGCCGGAAATATTCAAAATTAAATTAGCTATATAGAATTATTTTATTCGACTTCACTGAAGCCTGTTATACGACATGTGTTGTTGCTTACTCAATCCTTTAGTACACATAAAAAGGCTATTATGTAATTTAAATGATGTCAAGAATAATATTGATTCAGTGTGGTGGAAAGTCATTGATAAACACCACCATAATCTATCAACTGTCGCTCTTTGACAAAGACAACCACGGAACAAATAAACAAGTAGAGTTGTCAAGTTCTCACCGAGTCTTCACAATGCAACAAACTTTTTCAGTGTGGTTCTATGAAGCTCAAAGTTTAGTGTTTCACCTGCTTTAGAAACATTTCTTCACAGTGGTTTTTATATAATTGAATGTCGTTTATTATTATTAGATCAATAATAGAGTAGATGTTTTATCACTATACGTGTGATTGTTAAAATTTGGCCAAAAGAATTTTATTTTGGTTTTAAAATATATTGCATTATCAGGGGTTGGAAAATGTAATATATTTGTACGAATCCTCCGAACAAGTTGCATTTCACAGTTCACCTTGAGTTCAATAATTCTCATTTAGACACTTTTTATTATTTTACACTGTGCACTGTATATACCGGGTGGCGTTTTTTTAAATGGAACACCGTTATGATCTTGGTAACTATAAATCTCACAGTTTAAATGGGAAACATTTCCTTGATTTTAATCCCGAGATATTCCGAATCTGTACATTGTATTTCACGTAAGCTGTCTCAAATCATGATTTACAGACAGCTTTGTTGACGAAACACTTAGAATAATTATATCCGTTTTTCAACTCTCATAATATATGTATAAAACAAATTATTTGTAGTGTACAGTTTGCTAGAAAGATTTTTAAACCTAAAATTAGGATAAAAAAATGTTATTAACCAACCATTTTAGAATGGTGGCAAACCACTTGAAACGTATTGTCGCTCACAGAACATCTTGTGGCTTTGAGGTGCCTGGCAACAATTGGGTTTTATTCCCGTTTGAAATATATCTTAAACTAAATAACCTATAAAAATATCCAAATAGATCATATTTGTACGGGTGCTGTGAGTGAGCATTTGCTACCTTCTGAAAAGGGAAACAGAAAACCGTTTGGCTGCGAAACAGAAAACATTGTATTTTGTAACCAGAAAAATCCAAAATTGTATCTAAGCGGTAAGCGTTAGTCTGTTTGCCTGTAAACATCTTCAGCCACAAGGAAAACCGATTGATAATATGTTATGAATATTTAATATCTCCGAAGTTAATATGTAATACTCAGTATTCTGATATTTGGTGATCAGTTAACAGTTGTTCCTTGTTAACTATTGCATAACTTGATATTCATATGTATTCTTAATCAATTACATACATTACATCAGTAAACAAATATATTTTCATGGTGTCATAAAATTCACACATTATAGTATATGTAATGTGTATTTACAAATGTAACATTAAAAAAACGAGATGATCCAGGAGCACTCCATTTTTATCTGACTCTAGGGAGGTTGTTACCGCAGCGGTTTGGAGATAGCGCTACTCTACAGTCGATTGCTTGCTTAGCTCTGGTACTCATATACTAGACGATTTATTTTAACTATAAAATGTGTAAATTTTTAATTGAACAGGAGCTATACCACGTATTATTTATTATTATTATCATTATTATTTTAAAGTAATAATTAATAAACTACCTAACCGCTATTTAGTTTTGTATTTTTTTTTTAGTATATACGTTTTTGTCTTTGAAAGAAAAGTTTAAACCATTTGGTTCTTTTCGAAATAAAAATATTTATAACATGAAAACCGTTTGGATGCATAATAATTTCATGTTTGAAGTATACAACTGACATAGTTCTACCATGAAACATAATGTCGTATTTGTTTGAGGTAGAGATAGTCGCCAGAAAGCTCTAAACATATTGTTAGAAATGGGATTGCGGTAAGACATAGTAAATACTCAGTTTCTGATCTCTTTTTACGCATGTAACTTCAACATGAAGGAAGCGAACTAACCATCCCTAAATAACACCTACAAGCCTGGTCCTTTGTTGTTCTACCTACTATAGTTTTACGAATTCCTTGATATATCTTGCCTCTGTTCCCTTTATGATGAAATACGGCTTAATTATAAACCGCATTCTGTGGTGAGATGATTTCTACAACAAGATATCGTCAGAGATGTTAAGCATTATATTTCAGAGCCTAGTCGGCATCATAATCGGTTATCTCAATATATAAGGCACAATGTCAATGGCAGACTGCCATTGCATGTTTTACATACCCTAATTATAGTTCATACAGAAATAACAATCCACAAAATCCAGAATAACCGCCACTGTAGTCACTAATATTATATTTGTATAAATTCATATGAATATACACTAAAATTACTTAGTTTTACACTATCTGCAAGCAATGTATAATTATTTGTTTAAAGTTAGTTTTTAAAAAGTTATAAATATGCCTGACGAGATCACATCCACATGAGGTAGAGATCGGATTGCAGATCTCGAAATTTAGTGTTGCTGATTTGTTTTGTATCACTAACTATGGCAAATGTACAGAAAAATACAGCAACCTGAATTTTACTAAGCTACTTTGAGCTCTGTGCACATATTATGACCATTCGTAAAGTTTTTTATCATCTTTCGTTAAAGGTGTTGTAAATATTTTACTATTAAAGTAAACATAAAAAACAATAATACATCGGTATTTAAATAAACACACCAACACTTTTAGAAAATAAGTAGAAAGCAAATGAATACAATACAAAATTTACTGTCAATAAAGACAATAATAAAAATGGTTTGAATAGAAAAATATTTCCTTCATGGAAATGTAAAGATCACAACATTACACTATTATTAAATCTGTATGGATTCATATGAATATACACTAAATTCATTTTGTTTCACACTAATTGCAAGCAGTGTACAATTCTTTTTTTAAAGTTACTATGGAATTTTCGGAAATATTTCGGTTACAATTTGATCCATCAAACAGACTAACATCACTTAATTCACCAATTAAAATATGGAAAATATAAAAGCTGAAAATTGGCGTCAACAAGTAAAGTTTGGATTTAAATACTGAATAAAAATTTATAATATTGACAAAATACTCAAACATTTACAAATCTCAAAGTGTGAAATAATATTACAGATTGTCATATTTAGACCAACCGTTTTGATAAAAGAGGTGTCCAGACGAATATATGGCAAATCTTTATAACTTGGAAGTTGTAAATCTTCATGAAACAAACACGGACATTCAACTTATTTTAGAGACGTAATCTTGCCCATAACATTCGCTTAACTACTCATACAGACATGGATTACGCTAATTAATTCAAGATACAATCGGCAAAAATATAATGTATAAATGCCAGTGAGTTCAATGCACAATAACTTTATGCTACATTCTTTATATCCCACTGCCTAATTGTTCAAGACAATATTATTATTAGTATTATTAGTTACTCCCATCCCGAGGAATGAGTGATTGTAGCTAAAACGAAACAAACATTGCAATATCTACCAAATATTTCTACAGACTTATATGTATATATATATATATATATATATATATATATATATATATATAAATGGAAACATAACTTTCGAATGCTAACAGATTTTGGTAGTTTCTATTGGAAGGGTTCTGATTACCGTTATAGTGCCCGTAATTCCCATGGTACTATCATTCCATTTTTTAGTGAAAGACTAAAATTACAAAGAAATTTCTGAAAATACCGCTTGTTCACTGAAAAACATGAATTTAATTGTATGATCTGTTTCAATAGCTATTCTAATAAATACTATATTTTCTGTGGTAAAAATGGTTTTTAGATTTGTAGTTTTTAGTTCCTAGTACAAATTGAACTTGCTCATTTCTAGTACTATTTTTCTAAAATAGGTTATATGCAAAACTTAATGAATATACATAAAACACAATCAGTTTGAAAGTGAGATGTATTCCGATTTGGTGAAAACACCGATAGGTAACAAAACTCTACCATAAAAACAGAATGCTCGGTACGTTCTGTTACAAAACCAGATGGGTCAGAAAACTTTGTTGAATACCCAAATGTATTTGAAATAAAAACGATCTTTCTTTCAGTATTTTCCATAGAGTTAGCAATAAACTTAGCCTTTTCTTGTGTATGTCCTAATTGAGCTTGTGCAAAAGTATATGTAATTCTCCATCAATTCACAAATATGTTTTATGTTTAGTGACACATTTTTAAAAGGTCATATATATGATTTTGAAACAAGTCGACTCATCATATTTCCATCGCTAAAGAAACCCTTCCTCCTGTATGAACCCTCAAGGCATTTTTATTAATTTTCTTTTATATTTCATAGAAGAAAACAGGCTAAGTTAATATCACAGTTTTAAACTATAAAAAATGTATTATCTATACAGTAAAATACGTCTTGGAACATATTAAAACGTTTTAAATAAAGATGAGATAAGGTATATCGAAACACAACTGCATTTAGGATTGCAATTTGAAGGAAATCTGCTACGAAAAAAAGAGATCTTAGCAGATCTGTTAAAATCTCTTTTTGCTATCTCCGTTAAAAGATTTGTTAAATCTTTTTAAAAAAATTCCACCAATTACAACTAATTGTGAATTGAAGTCACTTTACAAAATTATAGTTTATTTTACTCTTAAACCATAAGTTATATAAAACAGGTCGTAATCAATTTTAAATATTTTTTATGTAGAGCATTAAGTATTTTACTCATACGTAATTATATAGTAGACAAATATAATTTTAAAATATCTAAGATAGTATTTGAAAATCAACTTTATTATCAGTGATATAAAAATAAAATTAAATGTGCTATGTTGTAAACCGTTTACCGCTGGATTAACAAGAATAGGCTAGTCCCGTGCTAAAATACACAAATCACACCAGACTCGGTTCACACATAGATGTTTGTCCGTAATAATAATATTCAGTCAATGACTAACAAAATACTCGACCCTTTTCCTCTTTATGTATTTATTACATTATGAAAGTATATTTGGATTATACAAAGTTAAATAAGTCAAATTATTATAATATTTTACATGATCATAAGTAAAATATATTTTAAATATACCTTGACAGTTTATAAATCGTGGTGCAGCATTTTTTCTTCATTGCTGTATACAATGCTCATATTTGTTATTATTTTCTTTTTATATTAATTAGTACTTATATATCCGTAATATATTATTATGTTACTGTTAGATGGTAGTTTAATGTCGTGTAAAAATTGTATTCAACTGATAATGAATGATGTATCAGGTGAGGAAATGTGCAACAGACACCGACATCAATCCACTTCACTGTGACACGTTTCGCTTATTTGTTATCCATTAAAATGTGTGAGGGGTAACTGATGAATTGTTTCTTTTAAAGAAAATATCTTCAGTGTCAAAACAATTAGTCAAAAAATACATCGAATGTGTTTTCAGATTTATTTACTCTTCTTTAGTTCGCACAGTTCTGTACAAGAGTTTGAGAAAAAGTTAGTTTATTTAATCTCGTAATATTATTCCTAGTACAGTTTCATATTTTGCTCTTTATATAGCCAAGACCATTTCCTTTTATTCGTAGTAGCCTTAAAAAAGTAGTTATCCATTTTTACTAGATAATCATGATTTTAAATAGTCTGTTATGACACATAACAAATATAATGTATTAGCATCGAATGAGTAACATCAATATAAAATGTAGTTTTTTTACTCTTCCTCATGTCTCATAACACATACTCGCGCTTTTACTCCTCCAAATGTCCATATTTCTCACATTACTTGTGAAACTGTACTCAAAACTGAGATAACTGTAAGTTGTATATATTTCACGAGGATCACAACCAAAACTGTACTTGATAAAATATACTCCACCTCACTGAGTTTAGCGTATGTCTACATGTAGTTTACCATAAAAAACTTTCAAGTGTGTAGGTGTGTTTGTTTCAAAATGTTGAACGGTTAAAGACTTATATTATATTATTTACTAATGCTTAGGCGTAAAAAATTTTTCCAAAAATTTTTATACATTTTTATTTACAATATTGATTATGATTTTTTATTTGACCTGTAAATTAAAAGCAGCTCCTAAAAGTAAAGTGCATCTGGCTGAGAGTTAGTGAAATGTATCACTGGAAGTGCTGGACAAATTTTATTTCTGCCTGTCTGTCTGTTCTCAAGGTATATCGGGAACGAACTAATTTTTTTACTATACTCTATCTCATGCCTAAGTTCTACTACAAATATCACCTTCATAAAACATTTGAAGCGATTGACTGAGTAATATTTTCTTGAGTTTGTCATTGCCTAAATGAGTATAAATGGTATAGTGAGCCTAATTTATAAATATATATATTAGCTTTTATATATAGTGTTAGTGTTAGTTATTTTACTGACTTGAGTTATTTAGAAACCAAATGAATTTAATGTTGAAAATCGCACAAAAAATCAATTTGTTTTATTATTATTATTATATGCCGAAAGTCCGATAGTATATTATTACGAAAATATTAAATAAATATTTATTTGATTAAATCGACAATCACGTTATATTTGCAACTCTGGTACATTATCAACTATTAAACCATTCGTAAAAGTAGTGTATAAATAAAAGTTTTGAGGTTGAAATTTAGTTAAATAGTACAAATTTCAGTAATCTATAGTTATACCAAAATCATCAAATCAAAATATAGTATTGTAATTTCATTCAAGTCACTACGATGTCAAACCGTATCAGTATTTCTAAACAAAGAACAGTGAATATATCAAAGTTTAAGCTAACCATAATCTTCACTTCTAATAGCACTTAGAAAGTAAAATACAACGCATGAGTTTTAATAGATTGTGTGCTGAATCCAATAATATTGATCTGTGAGATCAAATTATACAAATCAGAATATTGTGCTAAAACGTACATAATAGTTTTTTTAAAATCAATGATCATCACTGGTTTTATTAAATTTAAAAATGCTATAATTATAATTGGGGATTTTGTTCCATGATCATTTCATTGTATATCCTTAAAGGCTTTTTTGGATATACTAGAAATCGTTGGAGTAACCTCTTTACCGGAAGTCCTATATGAGTTTACCGGAATTCCTTTACGGGTATTTAACAGGAATTTAAAGAAAGTAGCTCAACTTACTTTATTATAGTACTTCGAAAAGATTTCGTATGATACGAAAAAGTATTTATGGTTGCGATGAGGAATGACCTTTTAATTTTCTAGAAGTTCATGGGCTGTTTAGTATTCAGAAATACATGTTCAAGGTAAATGGCTCAAGGCCGCTATCATAAGAACTACTTATCGATGATCTTACAATGAACAGGTCAAAAAATCATTCAGCTATGATATTGACCGGAAATGCTTATCATAAGTAAACGGCAAAACAGACCCGTTTCATAGTAATAATATAATTATGTAGATCCTCTTAAATTACATGAAAATAATTTTTTAAAAATACGTCTCCGATATACACGCCAGTTATTTATCCCATAGTAACTATTCCTACTAATAAACAGGATACAATCCTAAATTGAGTTACATCTTGTACCATAGAAATTAATGATCAAGGTCGTCATTAAAGTGAACCTCATTCGTTTACATTTGTAACGCTTCTCCATCAAAATTTAACTCTATTCTTAGTAAGTAGCGTTTATTTCTTGCGTTCCCAGATCATTACTCCCTCATATTTATTCAAGTTAGGAGTATGCAACTCCTCATAAGGGGCCTCGCTGAGATCGCATGCAAAAATTTTAAATCTATAGCTCATTAACTCGAAATAACCTGCGGGCAGATAAGCGGACAAGCAATCATACAGAAAAGAAAATTTTACACCCCCACGCCCCCGGCAGACAAAAGAAAACTTGTTTCAGCATACTGAGTGAGTGAGGCTTTAATTATGCTCAACTAAATCCTATGGTTGGAGGTAGAACTCATTTTTGTCCATAAAGATTCGTGCAACATTCGTCCATTACATTCATGAAGTCTACTGGTAAAATATTTCTCAAAATTCCATAGTGGCGTTCAAATTACAAAAGTTACGGTGAACTAGATATAGAAAATAAAATGAAAGAGTGCGTTGGAATCAAGCCTTGTTGCCGAATCCTAACATGTATTCTCTACTCTGTTATTATTTCATTACTCTATGAATAAAAACATCAAATATTAAAATCTCATATGATTGAACTCAGTTTGTTACAAATTTATTTATTTTGCTATTTTTGGTTGCCATCTTGGTTACACGTTAAGGCCATTAGTTTGCTAACGCTCTTCGTCATCACATAAAGTGATATGTAACCAGCATCGGACTCCGTATTGCTTATATAGAAATAAAGCTTCGTTCAAAAATTAAAACTTATAAGTCAGTTAAATTTCTAAACGCTGATACGACAGACAGATAAAAAGACCGACAGAAATTGTTTTTTTTTTCAGCCACATGAGTGTTAGGCTTCACTTATGCTCAGTCAATTATTTTATTCCACGTGTAGCTTTTAGTATATAGTTCACAAAGCAATTATAAAGGATAGGTGTGATATAAATACAGTACGCTGTACACAAGGTGTCCCGATATAATCCCTGCAGGATAAAGCTCGGGACAGGGCTTAGTTGAGAGACAGCGACGCGACACGACACAATGTGAGGTATGTGGAATATGTGTTACATGAAGAGTTGGTTTATGTTGCCACAAAATATAGTATGTGATTGATACAAATCTTGTAGTTTAGATTTTAACAATTGCTCAGCTTTTTTTAGATTAGTACTTTTTAATTATTTGCCTTATAAACAGTTTGTTCTGTTGAACAAAATTGCAAAAGTATTGAGGATCGTTCTAAATAATAATGTTCATCATATTTAGTTTTTAATACTTAACTTAGAAATCATTATACATAAACTTGTGGTTGCCATTTAAATTGTGCTATTATCTTTGATTACAAATCGACACTTACGACTAATGAAAGAGTTGGGGTTATTCATTTCATTTAGTCTAATTTAAAAAGTTACATATTAAAAAATAACGTTATTACTCTGTGGCGTTCAGTCATTTGGATTAAGCTCATCCAAAACTTTTCAAAATATTAAAAATTATCCATCTTGATAATTAACGGACTTTAGTTGCTAAATAAATATGGTCCTGGCATCCCAAGCCGTAATTTTAATAAACGTTTTTAATCATAAAGCTTTATATGTTGTTTTTTTACTATGAATAGTTTATTTTTAATAATTTAAAATTTCCATATATATGTTTAGATATCTAGTTTTATTTTAATTTTATAGTCCTTGTGAAGTATATGAAAGGGCCTTGTGGTCCTAACTTTGCATTTTAATATAAAGAATTTTTCATTTTATCGGAAGACCATATAACTATCAGACGACGATAAACATTTATTAATTGTTATGAACACCAATAACCTAATTTAATTTCAATAAATATTGTGTCACAAAAAGTACTTGCTCCACCGGGACCCAAACCCGGATCTCTCATTTCAGACGGATATTTAGACGTCAATAGGAACGAGAAGGATAGGAAAGTAACGTGGATGTAACGTTTTACTGGTAGAAGAACTCATAGTTTGGAAGATGAGTAACGAAAGCTTGAGAGAGCTTAGAATGTGCCTGGTAATGAATATTTATGAGCTTTAGTAGTAATTTTGAGTGAAAAATGAAGGTTTTATGAAGAATAATGATTTGAAGAATAAATGTGTTTGTAAAGTGTGAGGAGAGGCGCTAAATGGGTGATATTAAACTTGTGTATATTGAAGGCAACTTCACAGAATTTCGGAAGAAGGAAATTGATAGAACCTTCAATTCAAAGTCGAAGGTATGGTTTGTAGATTTTTAGGACGGAGTAGTAAGAAGATAAGGTTTGGCTGATGGACTGGAAATCTTTATTGGTAGGTGTTCCACGTTAAAAACAACAGGCAGTATATATATATATATATATATATATATATATATATATATGGTATACTAATCATGATATATATATATATATATATATATATATATATATATATGATGTTTTACTTTCTTGAAATATAACCGTAGTGTTGTTTAAATTGCAAAGGAAATTATATTGAAGTATTGATTCGTTTGCCATGAACAATCAAGGCAACGAATTAAAAATTCGTTTACAGAGAGTTTTTTCTACTCCCTAATTTTACAAAGAGGATACTAGTTAATTAATTTATTAGAGTTAATTGAAGCCAAAATGTGTGCTAAAGGACACTTTTACACGTTCAAGATTAAACACTTAAAATTGTACAAGAAACATTGTAAATATCAATACAAAAAAAACTTGTCATAAACCAAGAATTTTCTTAACACATATTTTTATTTCTACTGTTTAGTGTATAAGACAATTCTTATACAATAGTTGAAATCTTAAGGTGATAGTTGAAAACACAATCTACTTGAACGTAGATGTTCATTTGAAAAAAGGGATCCAGGAGCAAATGGAAGTGACATTGTTGGAGTGACATGGATTGATGGTGGAGTGTAACACACATTTTATTGTAACCTGTCCGTCATTTATGTGTGAAAGTGTTACCATCTGTTTTAAAAGATTATTGTTATTATAATAACATGCTGTATTGTTTTGATTTCATAATTTACTCTGAATAAAATTAACCATAAATATGTTATATTTACTATATAAGTGTTCTTTTTTACACTAAGGATATAAAAGTGGTGACGAGGAGGGGATGGTAGGTGCTGATTTCTTTCGAATAATGTCATAAGTATTAAAAAACTTCCTCAGTAGCAAATTGTTTGCCAATAGTTTCCTTGGTTCATTCACTGTCCACGTGGTTGTTGCTGTACAGGTTGGCTCCACTTCAAACCATCTAGTGAAGGCCTCTACAACTATCAGGTATTGTTGCCCATCAATAAGACCTGTATAGATAATATATATATTCTTTCCCAGGTGCTTTAGGGCTGTTCTCATGGATGAAAAATTTGTGGTTGCACATTCTTAGTTTCTACACATTGTCGACAAGAAGTTACCAGGTAATCAAGTGCAAGATACCACAACACCATTAGAGAGGGAAGTGTTACCATCTGTTTTAGATAAAATTAATTTAAACATTATTCTTCAACAGCTTTAACCTTATGAACCTATTAGCATTCAAATATGCAGAACCTCAACCACATTGTTGTCACTTTGGGTCACGGATATGTTCAAAGTGTTTACATGTTCTGCTTCCCTATAACCCAAAATGACCGTTTAAAATTTTTATTTGACATTGATCTTAATAGTATTTATTCACTGTAAAAATAACTTGCTCACATTAATTGTCATACGTGTATAATTCATGAAATTAAATTTTAAGATCTTAAGAACTTATCAATAATTGATACAAATTGAATAACAAGAACATTAAACTCTATACAAAAATATTTCAAAACCCTTGCCTTAAACTGCTATTAATAATGTGATTATCTTCCGTAACATGTGCTCACTAAATAGGAGTTTTTAGTCTCCATATTTCGAATTTTACGGTTTATGTACAAACTTTGTCTAGTAAACAATGAAATATTAGCCTTTAATAATTTCATGTCATCAGTGCCACACAAATTGCCAGGTTGTTATTTCAGTTTCTCAAATATTTGCGCAGCTCTTGATAAAACCAGAGCCACGAATGCAAATGGATTACCAGAGTTAACAATCATGAACTTTGATTTAGTACTCTCTTAGTGTAACTGGATCTTCAGTACCGAGGGTACTTTAGAAAATAATGTACTTACATACCTGGCACAACGTAATTTTACCATATAATAGATACAAATTTGGGCTACTGAACATCTCAAAATATACAAACTATACTCTGCCAAAGAAATTGATCACATTTACATCATATTCCACTATTGCTCAGTTCTTCACATATGACTCATTAAAAATTTACTTCAGAGCATTTTTTATAAATTTAGAATAGCTTCATATTTTTACACTCCGACGTTTTTTGACACGCGATAAGAAACCAAGGTTACAGGATTCAAACATTGTTATTAGTTTTTTTACTGCAAACGTTTGCTATTATATTTTTATTTTACAATGCTTAGAGACAGTGATAACTTAGACTTATGAACCATAATAAATCATTAAATTTGGAGCAGTTGAGGCTTATATTAGTTGAAGTAATCTTATTTTATATTTTATAACTAAAACAACTTAAGGTTGTAAAATACTTTATAATCACACCGTAATTTCATTCAAAAAAAGTTCCTCATTTTGAAAAATATAAACTTTTTAGGAGAATTTGTAAGGGTTATAACGCAAATCTGAGCATTTGATCTACTTTATAAACTATATTTGATAGCTCTGATTTGGCATAAATTAGATACTCATGGCATTCTACATTCAAATATAAACACCCAATTTTTTAGTTTTCATTTTCTTTTAGTTGATTGTTCTACAGTAATATGTATGTCTGAATTAAACACTAATTTTATAATTGGCAATAATATAACCTGAATAAATTTTAATCTTAATAAATAAGATTGGACATCGACTGAATAAACCTCACTCATAATATCTGTTATTACAGCCAATGAACTATTGCGTATAGGTGTGTTCTTGCTGATCCTAGCATTTAGATGTTTATAAATTATTGCAGTGACAATTTAACTATTTTAGGGCAGCGTAAAGTAATCCTAAAGTCAAAGTTCTTTGATTTTAATTAACACATTTATTAAAAGGCCAAATTCAGTAAAAAAGATTCAAATGAATTTCATAATAGTCTTTAAATATCTATCTATAGTTTTATATTAACGATGGCTTTAATATCTGCATTACACTAATAATCAAGTACTGCATACTTAAATTTTGGTAAATTTAAGTTTAAGATTATATTTATAATGAAACTGCTTACTAGTTATTTTAATTCAAAACAAAGTTTTAATTATTTACACGTATTCATTAATTATTCAATAGTACGTTAGATGTTGTAATTCCCATCATACTCCAAATATTGGCATATAACGTGTAGGAATGCAAAGGGAAAAATAACTGAATATCCGACCACAGTAATGGACTGAATAAAGAAATAATAAACTGTGATCCCACGTAATAACTCCAGGAGCTGAGAGCCAATTTGTATTGCATAAGTATACAACATAGTTTTTTTAGATATAGATAGAAGAAGTTCCCCTAATGCTGAACATGTATTCAGCAGAAAAAGATGAAATCACTGAAAAAACTATCTTTTCATATTTTTATCCCTGCCAATACTTTCTCATACGACCTCCACCAATATTAGCGGGACTAATTGATTTCTTGCTTAAGATTCCTCTGTCGATTTTACTTTCTTACTTCACTGTGCGAATTCGCTCTCAACTCGTAGACGCAAGTTTACTATAAATAAAAAAATATATATACATATTCCATAAATAATATATATATATATATATATATATAAATACTCGAAAATTAAACATGAGCACTGAACATTCTGTTTTAGTGTAAACTTTAAAATACTTAGAAGAGTATATATATATTATATTATATACTCTTCTAAGTACTTTAAAGTTTAAACAAAAACAGAATATTTTATAACAGAGTATATATATATATATATATATATATATATATATATATATATATATATATATAATGTATTCATGTTATAGTTTTCGTTGCCATTATAAGTGTTGGTGAATCATATGACTCGAGGGGTTTGAAAGTGAATTTTTTTTTTTTTTTTACTTTTCGAAAGATATTTCAAGATCAAAAAGACATATTATAATCTGCTCGTATACAGAGAACGATAAAAATACCGACGAAACTATGTTTAAAGTGGTGTAAACGATATTGGAATTGAAAATTTTGTCTTATATTAAATTCATGATAGTTTATGTCAAATTTCATAAATATACAAAGATTATAAGAAATGTTTCATGAAGTTCTAATTATATATAGACAATATAGATTTGTATGATCATATATGTCACTACATGAGATATGGTTTGGCGTTAGCAAATATATTTAAGTTGTTGTTATGGCAACCTTGATGTGGAGGGGAAAATTTGTGGAATATTTGTTTTTAACTTAGTACAATAATATGAAATTTTAATATATAACACAGTAGCACATGAAGCCTAAATATCTGCTAGATTTTTCAAGAATGATTTCGTGTGTAGACTTGAAAATTGCCTTGAAACTTTATTGCTAAGTAAACAACATAGAGTTCTATGATGGTGCATATCCATCTATAGAACCACTCAGTAGGCAAGCACAATGTCACATTTTCCTGCCGTAGGGATGTAAAAATCTCATTTTTGTATGATTGTCTGTCTGCTTTTGTCCGCAAGGACATCTCACGTCTGTTACGCAACACATGGTGTGGCATGATCATGCCTTGCAATATTAATTATATAAATAGCAGTATCCAATAAACGGACGATAACCTAATACATGTAATAAACCAGAGTTTTCAGCTTTTTGTGAAAGAGTTACAGCTGAACATACAATGAGGAAAAGTGCACTGAAAGTAATATCAGCTCCACTTTGACATTTATTACGATTACTGCAATCAAATAACTCACAGCTTTGGTTGCTCTGAATGATTAAATACTTTTTGTGTTTTTATTTTAATCCAACTATTCGTATAATACTGAGTAACAAGTTATAAAAATACTTCTTGATATGGATATGTATACAAATTCTGTATTTACCTTTTCTTACTTGTCGTGTTAAAGGACATTTCAATGTTACTATTTTGATCTGTCTCTGGAAAGACATGAAGTTTATAATGAATAAATCGAAAAAAGAACACTTTTTCAAAATGTTTTACTTTTTTAATTTTAAATACTGAATATATTTACATATTTTTCTTGTCTCTTAAAACAAATGATAGGTTAACTAACCAATTCGGTTATTTGAGGAACTTTTGTGAAGTCTATAACTCGTAGGGGTGGAAAAATTCCATTAATGTTTGTCTATCTGCACGATATTTAAAAAAACGAACTAATCTATAGATTATCAATATTACATGAAAGTCCATTTAAAAATAGGGAGCACTGAGTTAGATGATGATACATGTCACTCCATGGGATTTGTAATAACGTTAGAACATTTTTTAACATTGGTATTACAGGTAACCATGACGGAAACGACAAAAGAGCAGAATAAATCAACTTGTAAACAAATTCAGTACACTCATAAGAGATGTTAACGTGTTATGAAAGTACCACGTGGCAAGATATCTGAATAAAAACAATACGCAGTTTACAAGTTTTGAATGAAACTAAATTTCGACATAGAAAAGAATTAGTTCCTTGATGGTGACGTCCAACCCAGGACATTGGTTGAACGTCATTGTAATCTATCACTTAGCATACGGTTATATTTTCTGCAAAGGAGATGTAAGAATTTACTTTTTGTATTACAGGGTGGTTATAAATTATTGTACACATTTTAAGATTGAATAAATAAATAACTAATCAACTTAAAAACATGGGAATTGTTTTATTAAATTGTAAATTTAAAACAGTTTTATATACTGACTGAAAATTAATAATTGTACACATTACAATAATTATAAAAAGTAGTTATAAAAAGAAAGTAAAAATGTCACTTAAACTGTGGGTGTAAGGTATGATTCTTCTTAATGACTTGTGTTGTGACATAGTCAGCTGGTCAACAATGGATCTTTTCACACCAGCTGTTAATTACAGTTGACTAAACAAACACTAAACTAACCTCAGTATCAAAATGGCTAGTGTACAAGAAAAAGCAAGGTGTGTTCTTTGGTTTCATGAAAGCAGATCTGTAATAACTGTTCAAAGAAGGTTTCGTTTAGAGTATGGCCGCAATCCTCCGAGTAACAATTCTATAAAACGCTGGTATAGGCAGTTTGAACAGACGGGAAGTATCCAACATAGAAGAGGTGCTGGTAGACCTCCAGTTTCTGAAGCTATTGTTGATCAAGTAAGAAAATCGTTTACGAGGAGCCCTGGTAAGTCTACTCGGCGTGCAAGTTAGGAATTAGGATTACCTCAATCAATAGTCTTAAAAATTTTGCACAAACACCTTAAGCTCCATCCATACAAAATTCAGTTATTACATGAACTAAAACCTAACGATAAACCTCGACGCTACGATTTTGCTGTTAGATTACTTGACCTCGAAGAACAAACAATAAACATTGGAGAAAGCAATTTCTTGAAAAAAGTAATTTTTTCTGATGAAGCAACCTTTCATGTTTCTGGTAAGGTGAATAGACACAATTGTAGGATTTGGGGTACTGAAAATCCTCATAATGTTCGAGAACAAGAAAGAGACAGCCCTAAAATAAACGTTTGGTGTGCATTGGCTATAGATGAAGTGATAGGACCCTTTTTCTTCGCAGAACCGACAGTCACTAAAGAGGTATACCTCGACATGCTTGAACTTTTTGCAATACCGCAAATTGAGCATAGACAACCAAATGTTTACTGGCAGCAAGATGCTGCCCCTCCACACTGGGGTAAGATAGTACGTGACTACCTAAATGACACGTTTTTCTGGTCGTTGGATTGGACGGGATGAATTTAGACTACAAAATTTGCGTGCAAACCTCGGAGAGCACGTGGAATTAGTTTAGTTTCCTTGTAAAAGTATGAGTAACAGTAATCTTTTTGTCCTTCATTGGTAATAAAACTGTTTTAAATTTGCTATTTAATAAAACAATTTCCATGTTTTTAAGTTGATTGGTTATTTATTTATTCAATCTTAAAATTTGTACAATAATTTATAACCACCCTGTATATCTGTCTGTTTTTTATTACAAGCTTGAAATTTGGCGTTCAACTTGAAGACTATTACGCACGAGGTGCGGCGCGCTCCTACCTCGCTAGTTAGGTAAACATCAACGCTGGAGTTTATTGGAGGTCCTAGTGGCTAAGGCACGATCCCACAGAGTAACATAATATATAACACGTTTTATATTATACGTTTTATTTTATATTATAATATATTATACGATTTTGTTATTTATTGTTTTACGTAGAGGGAATGCATTTGCGCACGGAGTGTGTGATTCTCTTGCAGACTACCCACCAAACCCCCTACGGGCCTGAGTCCTCCATGGCCCGTACCCCTTTCGGATGACATCTTGCCTGGTCCGTGTGTCTTATGTCCCAACCAAGACAAAACTACTTGTTTCGGAAGCTAGGCGTCAGACAGGCATCCGTCTTCAAGCTTCTGATGAAGGATCGCATGTACATGAGTGGTGACTGTATTCCATGCGTCCTCACTCCGCAGCATCAGCTCCACAATGGTGTCTGCCGAAACATCACCAACCGCGGTAGTGAGCGTTCGCCTGGCCTCGGTGAAGCACCCGCAAGCGAAGAAGGTGTGATGGACATCATCATTCTCCTCTGGGCAGTAAGGACACCGAGGCGACCTAACTTTTCCCATCCTGTAAAGGTACTTCCGTGCAATGTAACCGTGCTCCGTCAGAAACCGACCCGCTCGGCAGCCTCCCGAAATACGGTCTGCCACGACCACCACGGCCGAACCGGAAACGGTGCGATAGGCACAGGCGACCCTAAGTGCTGCTCTTCCCTGTACCGATAACAGCCTTTGACTGTATCGTCTTATCCTCATGACACCCGCCCAAACTTCTGCGCCTTACAGAAGGGTTGAGTTTACAGTAGACATGAGGAGGCGTCTCTTACTTGACCTAGGGCCTCATACGTTAGCTATCAGCCTGCCGAGAGACAAAACAACCTTAGAGGCTTTGTCAGACACCGCCTGGATGTGCTCCTAATACCGAAGACGGCAGTCGCGTAACACACCCAGGTACTTCTCGCAGTCCTTGTCCGAACCTCGACACCCCCCACAATCATAAAGATCAAAGTGGGGATTCTCCGTCAAGTGAGCATAACGATCTCGGTCTTGGCGACCGCCAGCTCAAGTCCGTGGCTTGTCATCCAGGCATTGACCCGAATCATTACCAGATTAAGGCCAACCCGGGCCACGATTGGAGTCCTCGCCGTGATTATTGCAGCTACGTCATCGGTATAACCAACGAGGAAGACGTCGTGGGGCATCTCGAGGCGAAGCAAACAATCGTATGAAACATTTCATATGTCTGGGCCGAGATAAGACCCTTGAGCCACACCGGCAGTGACCTCTTTCGTTCTCCTTCCGTCTTTGTTTTCATACAAAAGCCGACGGTTCTACAGGTAGTCCTGCACAACGGCCAGGAGATAGTCGGGCACGCTGAATAACGGGCTGCAACGCCTCTAGCATGTCCTCCCACCGGGCAGAGTTAAGCGCTTTCTTTACGTCAAGAGTGACCAACAGCACTATCGGCCGAGCCTAACTGTTTTGGCTTGCTGGATGGCACTGGCCACCTATGTAATGGCGTTCAGAGTTGAGTTTCGCTTTCTAAATCCGTGCTGCCGGGGAGAGAGATCTACGGCGGCTTCGATGGACGACTGCAATGTGGGTTTCAGCAACCCTTTCATAGAGCTTCCCCGCGGTGTCAAGCATACAAAGTGGCCTGTATGCCGACGGGGAGTTCGGGTCACCTTTGCCTTTGCCGATCAGCGCCAACCTAGCAACTTTCCAGTGCGACGGGAACGCACCCGCTACCAAGCATGCATTAAACATATTCAGCAGCAAGAGCGGATAACTCGCCGCCACAACCTTCATAACCTCAGCTGGAATGCCATCAAATGCCATCAGGTCCTGGAGCCTTCTTGTTGCGAATGGTAGACACCGCTGCTAAAAGCTCCTGTTCCGTACAAATGGGAACGTCTGGAACTGGCCTCGCTACTCTCTCCTCCCGCCTCACATGTTGACTTGGGAAGAGAGCTTCCACGATCGCCGAAATCATTCCTGCAGGCATTATCCGTGCTGTTAGCCCCCATTCCTCCGAGATTTTTTCTCTCACAAGTCTGTATCCTCTTTCCCAAGGATCCGAGTCCACATCCTGGCAGAGTTCACGCCAGCATCGCGCCTTGCTCAGACGGATTGCTGCACTCAAAGCTTTCTTTACAACCTTATGCTCGGCCGACCTAGCCATAGCTTCCTGCCGGTTTTGAGCTCGCTGCGCTCTGGGTCTGCACATTAGTGCAGTTTCTCCTGAGCTCGCCGTTTTCGTCCGTCCACCAGAAGGGCTTGGCGACGGCCCCAGTAGGGTCGTTTCCGAGGCATTTGCGAATCGCAGGCGTGTTCTATGAGCTTCATGGAAGACTCAACCTCAGGCTCTTGGCCGTGGAATCACTGAAAGACCAGCCTCGCGAAGGAGGGGACTTCAATACACGACTACTCTTACCAAACGGGTCTGGAGTGTGGACGAAGGGAGAGGGGGGATTTCTTTCCACAACTCTCCGTATCGTTGTCGATGGGTTCTTGCGAATGAATCTCATGAAGATAGGTTTGTTTTTATAAATACATTTAGACGTTGATAATTAAGATTAAGGGGTTGCAATTTGAAAAATTTAAATTTACCCCCTTCTACCCGTCTTTGAAAAGGGGGTAAAAGTTTGCGTATCTAAAAAACCTAAAAACTTATTTAATAACTATGGTGAAGGTTGTAAACTGATATCTTAATCCATTTGGAAATACATCCAGGAGTATATAAGGTCTTAATGTACACCCTGTACATATGTGTATATATATATATATATTACATACAAAACTGTAAATTACAAGAAAAACAGGCCAACATCCTATACAAAAAGAGTATGACGGAAATAATATGTGAGTGACAAAAGGGATAATTGTTGAATATGTTGAATGTCTAGTTTTCAGTAATTTATAAAAGTAATAAATATTTTAGTGGACCCAATACTCGCCTATAGTGTTTCATTCAGTCAAACTCGTAACAATACCATATATGTTTATATTCTCATAAATGACAGTTGTAAACAATATGGTGCGTAATTTTACATTAAATTTAAACCCACTTTAGTAATAAAAATTGTAACTGAGTACCTTTAGATATGTAATTAATCGTGTAAAATGTTCTTCAGGAATATAAATCATTTTATTAATGTATTTCTATATTCTATTTAAAAATTCCCAATGCATTGTAAATAACTGTGTTTAAATTCTGCTATTTTTAATATTTTACATAAACACGTTGCTTGTGCCTGATTATTCAGTCCTACCTAAAAATATGTTCAACATTCTCAAGGGAATAGTAAAATATGCTTAACTTAAATTCTTATAGGATATATGAGAGAGGAATAGCGTTCTACGAAATAAATGAATTATGCTAATCGCCTAATCTTCACCTATTTACACAGATTTCATTCATATCCGTTTTTTTCCGCCAAACATTTTCATCTAAACAGTTTCTATAGAGAAAGTCATGATCATTTGACGGAGATATATCAATGACTGCAGCTCATACTAATAGTTTCCAGCTTTATATATGAATCCTATGAAGAACTCAGCGAGAAACTCAAATGTAAGTTCTGACGTAGATCGGACCATTTGTTAAATCTGTAAACATAATTTATTTACAAAAATTGAAAACTTATTTTATCCCTCGGGCAGTCAGCAAGATTAATTTACATATTATAAAATGTTATCATATTTGCCCAAGGCATTTCGTTATAATTTGTACAGTACTATTTAAATTTATTACTGGACTGGATATTTTTATGGGGAAATGGTCCAAACCCCATTAAAAAATTGTACAGTATTCCCTTAGCCAGGAACCGAATCCTTGGCTCCTGTTTAAAGAACTGGAGCTAGCCAAACGGGTTTTTAAGAGCTGATCTAAGGATCGGCCTTCGCTACAACAAAAGTGGTTTTGAGAGTAAATTTTTATAACACAACCCAAAGCGACTTTTATCAAAAGATACTTGTTTAATTATTTGCATATCATGATTTCATAAGAAATTTACGAAAGAAATATGATGGAGAACGATGCAGTAGAAGCATTAATTTCAAATGTGGGATTCTAAAAGTATATTACACGCTATGTTGATCAGATGTGTCAGTGTTATCGTAAAGCCTCAGTAATCCACAAACATATTGACTTCATAGGAACTAATGGTATCATTCGTATACGTCGTTTACCATAATACATCGTTCCCCATAATTGATTGCCTACTGTTCGTAATCTGGGGAATCTAATCGTATTTCAAACAAACACCCTGTTGATCAGATTTTTCAGTGCTATTGTAAAACTTCAGTAACCATCAAACATATTGACTTCATAGGAACTAATGGTATCATTCGTACACGTCGTTTACCATAATACATCGTTCCCCATAATTGATTGCCTACTGTTCGTAATCTGGGTAATCTAATCGTATTTCAAACAAACCCCCTGTTGATCAGATTTTTCAGTGCTATTGTAAAACTTCAGTAACTCTCAAACATATTGACTTCATAGGAACTAATGGTATCATTCGTATACGTCGTTTACCATAATACATCATTCCCCATAATTGATTGCCTACTGTTCGTAATCTGGGGAATCTAATCGTATTTCAAACAAACACCCTGTTGATCAGATTTTTCAGTGCTATTGTAAAACTTCAGTAACCATCAAACATATTGACTTCATAGGAACTAATGGTATCATTCGTACACGTCGTTTACCATAATACATCGTTCCCCATAATTGATTGCCTACTGTTCGTAATCTGGGGAATCAAATCGTATTTCAAACATACCCCCTGTTGATCAGATTTTTCAGTGCTATTGTAAAACTTCAGTAACCCTCAAACATTTTGGCTTTATAGGAGCTAGTGTGTTTGATATTAATATGAATCATTTGTAACGATAGCATTTTGTTTGTTATTTACAGTTA
Source organism: Homalodisca vitripennis (assembly GCF_021130785.1). NCBI lineage: Eukaryota > Metazoa > Arthropoda > Insecta > Hemiptera > Cicadellidae > Homalodisca > Homalodisca vitripennis. Next base: position 64,370,868 of record NC_060211.1, read on the forward strand.
AGTCACATTTATAATCCATATTTATATAACATGGGACCTTTACGACGCTTATAACTCTGATTTATATTTTTTTTTTTAAACTAGCGATTCAAAATGTAAAAAAATAATTTTAAATTGTCTGTACGATATTCAAAGTGTAACTTTCAATTATTTGAACTATTATAGTTCTTCCAATTAGAAATGTTCTTTTAACTACTTGTGTTATTTTCTAAAATATGTAATTTCTCTAAACTCTATGTAATTCTGTATACTTCTGTATATTCTTTGATAAATAACCTTGGGTTTACTTGACCGTTTTTTGAAAGTCTTATGGTCTTGTAAGTCTCTTTTACACATTATTTTGGATATTTATTTTCATGTTTCATCCAATAACTGTAAAATTTGAAAATGTAACTTAGAAAGATTGAATATTTCTATTTTCCTCGTTTTAGAGGAAAATGTACTTTTTATTCAATAAAATGGAACACAACAATTCTACTTGGTGTTATGGCGTGTTTGATAATTGTATTTTATTTTACAGAATCTTGAAGTACGTACATAAACTTCCTTCCACGTTCCATAAGGTTTGAGATTAAGGTTTTTAAACATTTAGCAAAAATACATACTTTCAACAAATAATTTACCAGATAAAAATGTGTGATCGTCTTTATTTACTCGTATACAAGAAAATAGAGGACTCTATATTAAAGGGTAATACATTTTATTAAAAACAGAAACACATAACTTCTTATACCGAGTGATACATTTAATATATTAAAACATGATGCATAATAACCAATAAAACGTGTTATAGAATGTTAAATAAGTTAGCTTTTGATTTTGATCAGCTTAGTAAATTTTAAAATATTCAGTAACAACAGAGTTGATGTGGATATGAAAATCTAGATAAACTACAAAGGACTGGGAACTAACTCTTTCTGTTAACTCTAAGTAAATCAAATAATAGTGTTTTGTGCTCCCAGCGTAGAGAGAATATACTGATTCATAATATTATACAGCGTGTAAACTATATAATATCCACTTACCTGGGAGTAGCATTACCATTAACGTCGTCAATGCTGTCGCATTTTGGGTTTTAGTACTATGTACCACACCGTATACCGTATTATCACATTAAGGTTTAGTACGTACACAGCATACTGTTCATATTTCACGTGGTTTAGGCTTGTATATTCAAACGCACTAAACTAACTAATGTCTCAAGAATGTCTTTGACTTCACGTTTAAGGTCTCATTAGCCAAATCATTTTACGGGTTAATATTGTTTCCAAAGTACTGAATTATGAAAGAAAGTAGTTATTAATATTTTCACTGTCAATGTTAAAAATACATTAATCTCTTTACACCTTCACCTACTTACTGATAAACATACTAGTGACAGGTACTAGAAATATAATAATTAGTAGTTGTAGTATATCAAGTTTTAAAAATATAACTGAATTTAGGTATTTCACCATCTTTATTGTTATAAAAACTTAATTACGATATTTTAGTGCTGGTATCAGATCCTTTCTCAGATTTATTTAGACATAGTATTGTGATTACTTTGTTTTGAATTGATTTTGATTATACTTTTTGACCAAAATGAGAGGGCATGTTAATCGATATAAAGTGCCAACACTAAATGCGTGAAATCCAGTAAAACTTGTCTGAAAACGTTTTGACAAAATTATATATTTATAAGCTTAATTAGAACTGAAATCCTCGTCCATACTTACAAGAAATGAAGCGACACATTGAAATATTGTCATGTATAGAACTATTTATCATTGCAAATCAATTTGTGTTATAAAATGTCCTCTGGAATTTTTGAAATCACTAAGGACAAGTGGTTTCTCAAGCGAAGTATTTTTTACATAATCACTATACATAGATCCTGTTTATTTTAGCTTTCAAGGTTATAGGGGCAACCTTGTTAATTAAAGATTATACACCTGTTAATTAAAGATGTATGTTTTTTAATTAACATATATCTCATAATATTTTCATATAAAAGATGTTTCATATATATTCATTAAGAAATATTGGTAGAAAAGCAAGAAAAAAGCACATATGTGCACATGTGTCACTTTTTTCGCGTCTGCCTTTCCATACAGGATTTTAAATTCACATCTCATACACAGTTTTTGGCAACTTAGTTGAAATTTTATTTATTTATACTAATCAATAGATATAACACTCTGAAACAAATAATATTATTTTCCGTTGCAAAATGGTGGTAGTTACTAGTTTTAAAAATCACTATTCCAAAAATAATAGTTAATCTGTGAAATATCTTGAAGAATAAAGTTTTTTAGTAAATTTAGCAAAATTTCCAGCGATATTCTATTAGTTTAAATGAGTCAAAAAAAATTTAAGAGTATTGGTAATTTCGGTTTTTGGGTTTACTAATAAGTGAAAAAATTGCCCCATGGATACAAATATTCTATGTTAGTTGAACAGCTATTAATTTTTCTCTAAACAAATAATTTTAATGACATCTGCAGTTGCTTACAAACACAATAAAAAATAAAATAGCGCAACAAGTTAGCAGAGTAGGTAAATAATACAAGAGTGTTTCAAAGCGCTGTAAAAGTGCAGCTACCAATAGTAAAAATAAAAAATAAAACAATAACAAAATAAACCACAGGAAAGAACAGTTTATACTGAACAAAATGGTTCGAAATAATATCAAACTGTACTCGGCCGTACGATGGGGCTAAGGCACGAAGGTTAAGTTTACTTAATTTCTGAAGCGATTCTGAAATATTATAATAAAATACAGAATAAACAATACAATACAGCAACAAGTTAGCAGAGTAGGTAAATAATACAAGAGTGTTTCAAAGCGCTGTAAAAGTGCAGCTACCAATAGTAAAAATAAAAAATAAAACAATAACAAAATAAACCACAGGAAAGAACAGTTTATACTGAACAAAATGGTTCGAAATAATATCAAACTGCACTCGGCCGTACGATGGGGCACGAAGGTTAAGTTTACTTAATTTCTGAAGCGATTCTGAAATATTATAATAAAATACAGAATAAACAATACAATACAGCAACAAGTTAGCAGAGTAGGTAAATAATACAAGAGTGTTTCAAAGCGCTGTAAAAGTGCAGCTACCAATAGTAAAAATAAAAAATAAAACAATAACAAAATAAACCACAGGAAAGAACAGTTTATACTGAACAAAATGGTTCGAAATAATATCAAACTGCACTCGGCCGTACGATGGGGCTAAGGCACGAAGGTTAAGTTTACTTAATTTCTGAAGCGATTCTGAAATATTATAATAAAATACAGAATAAACAATACAATACAGCAACAAGTTAGCAGAGTAGGTGAATAATACAAGAGTGTTTCAAAGCGCTGTAAAAGTGCAGCTACCAATAGTAAAAATAAAAAATAAAACAATAACAAAATAAACCACAGGAAAGAACAGTTTATACTGAACAAAATGGTTCGAAATAATATCAAACTGTACTCGGCCGTACGATGGGGCGTGAGCGCGGCTAATAATAATAATAATAATATATTTATTTCATTTAAACAATTTCTGACATTGTATTGCAATCGTAAACTTTAACACATTTTGTAAAAAACCATGTACACGTTTTCAATCAGTCAGACATACATTTTAAACATTCATACAGACACATCCATTCCGACATCAGATCCAGATGTTGAATTTTGATTTTTAAATTTCGATTTTTAAATTTCCCAGCAGCTCATCACGAATTGTTCAACAGAGTAAAACGCTTTAGATACCAGAAGGCGCTTGAGACGAGTTTTAAATTGATTTTTGTTGTTTACAGAAGATGGATGGCGAACGAAAAGAGACAGACCGTTGCATTTAGTTATGGCCCCTTCTGGCTAATGAGAAAATATCCTACAGTTATTTTGACGATAACCTCTTTGTTATCTGTCCGTCTCCTTAATTCCATATCACGTTTACGGTTAATAAACAAACGTAAATGTGTCACTTTATTGTGTTACTAAAGATATTGTGCAAATTGACGAATCCAATGTCACAGTTCGGTAACAATATCTCGTTATCGACGGGACGCGGGTAGACACTGATTGACAGGTAACTGAACCTTTGGCTGCAAGGAATTTGAATAATCGAGTTTTCAGTTGTGGATGCAGCAACGGTTTTCGGAAATCATTGTGTGTCTATTATATCAAAGCAGGCTGAAAATTACTAATATATAATATCGTATGAAAACTTATTTAATTAAAATATTGAACAGCAAAGTATATCACCAAGAATCAAAATTATTAATACATTTTACAGTATCCAAGTAATATATTACTTCAGCTCAATCGATTTATTGTTAACTGTAGAAGACTTAAAATTTAGCTCCAGAATTTTCTATCCCAAAAAGCTCTTCAAATATTCTTAAAGTTAGATCTTAGACAATAGAGAAGTATAATAAAATTTATATAGTATTTTCCAGAAAAATACCCTTGTTATTTTCCAGAAACAAAATATGAGTATTTAGGAGCATATAGTAATTATATTCCTCATGGAATGTAATTAAAATATATATATATATATATATATATATATATATATATATATATATATATATATATATAGTGCTACCACCTCATGAGTTTTAATAAAACTTTTGAAAATTTTACAGTTCGAATTAAAAAAAACACAAAATGAAAAGCGTTTCTTTGATGAATAAATCCCATGCATACAACCAGCTATTCGTTTAATCAAGAACTATGGTGCATGGGTATATAATTTTAATCAGAAAAAAACCTATTTGTGTTGGAATCACATACTACAATAAGGGATGAACTCTGTGCCTTGCTCTGAGGATTGTAAAGCTCATGAGCACCAACAGTGTAAGTGAGTGTTAGAAAACTAAAAAATAACACTATGAAATAACGTAAATTATATAACGTACATAGTAAAAACTATAAATGAATCTACATGAAGACTACTACGGAAATTGTTACCGATGCGTGATTTTATACTAGCATTACAAAATACTGTACATTCTTTCATGGTTTCAATGATGTAATACTATTAGAATCGGATACTATATAGAAATACAATTTAAAAAAATAGAAATAAATATAGAAATCCAGTAATGAAACATTATTTTTTTTATTCTTTTGAATTCAAAAATTTGCATTGCTTGGTATTTAATTCAAAACATGTGATTTACAAAATAAACGATTGTGAATCAACCTCATCAATAAAAAGGTTAGAGAGCAACGTACAACATATTACGATGTTGACAAGATAAAAGATAATTTCAAGATGCTGCGCACATCTGCATTCGTTCAGCTTTCAAGTAAGCCAAATGTTAGCTGCCTTGAAAGCAATAATAATACTGTGCTAAAGTTTATTTCTTGATGACTATATTTCCAGAGATTATTTTTTTAAGTGAATTTAAAACAGAAAACCTAGTTTTTGTACTTTAATTATTTTATAATTGTTTTTAACCACGATACACCAATGAATATCATACATATCAAGATAATGTAATACCTTTAGTTACGTTAATTAAGAGAACTAATCAAGATAAATGTTAAGAATGACCAATTATTAACAAAATATTAACAATTATACGAAGATCGTAATAATCGATAACGCTGTTTAATAATATCCAAGATCGTGGTAATTTCCCAAAGTAGTACTGTGCAGTAATTTTGCTCGTACGTCTTTCCACATACAACCTTTAAATACCGAATGTCGTAACCTTGAACTTCAATTAAATTACTACTAGAAGGTGATAAATAGAGTTGCTTTTGGGTTTCTTAGTGAATGAAGAATATATATACAATTGAAGTACTTTATAATTTAATATTATTGAAGGAAAATAGTAAAGTATTAGTTTTATTTTTCACTCTTGGGGTCAAAATTGATATTGAATTTTCTAAGCAATAGAAATCATTGATCGTTAGAGCTATATGATACAAAATTAAGAAAAAAACCCAAATTATGTATTTTTATTACCTAAATTAACTTTTTAGTATTAATAAATATTTATTTTATTTTATAATTTATTGTAACAATTATATTATACAATAAACGTTAAAATATTGTGTTTTACGTAATAAATGTAGAATTGGAGTAAGTAATCCAATATGTGAATTATGTGATGCTTAAATGAAAAGTTGATAAAAGGAGAAATAAGGTCGTATCTAAGTAGTAAATTCTAGTTTGACACATAAACGGACACATGATTAGTTTCTGTCTCACATAAATTTAATTTATGTGAGGAAAAAGAAAGAGATAAGAAGAATGAAGTCACTCATACCCAAAGATCATTTATAAGTATCCAGACTTCTGCGATCAGATCAATATATTAACAATCTAATGCAGCTCAGCTCCCTAAATGCCGGCTTTGATTTATTTCTCATTGATTCCGTTGAAACTCAGGAGTAAAAATTACACATGATAACTGGCACAGCCCTTCCCACTTATAAATATGTCATATTTGTCATGTATCGCTTATCATTTTTGGGAGCAGTTATGCATGGAGGAAATTATTTCTTGGATTCCAACGGAAACACAGTCATCCCAGGATGTTTGGGTGATCACAATTCGACTGATTGAGTTAAAAATCATACGTCAGTCTAAGAAATTGTCTCCCTCAGCCTCGTTTAAGACTAAATAGACATTCTTAGACAAATCAAAGCATTTATAAATCGATTCGGAATTTAAAAAGTCTTTGCATATATGAACCAACCAACTATATATTAGTACAAAATTTGAGTTATATGCCTTTATTTGTACAAGTCTTCCCACAAGAGGTTTTTTTTGTTCTCTGAGGACAAGAAGCTTATAAATTGCACTTAGTCCTGTAAGAACCTTTGCGCTGCTTCCGGAGTGACAGGATATTCAGGATGGGTAAGGTTAGGGAGTAGGGGCCGCCTCTTATCGAGATCCATGACGAAGATAGGGCACTACATTTCAAAGTCATGTCTCCCGGAAGGAGAGGCCAGCTCTGAACCAGCCTCTCCAGTCAAAGTAGGCAAGGTGTCGCACATCCTTGTTGAGGCTAGCAAGAACCTCTGAGGTTAGGGAACAAACCACAGCAACTCCAACACTTATCTCCCACAGTAGACTAGACCTATCGAATTGCCCATGAACCCCAGAATCTCGACATTTGGTTAACATGTAGAATAAACTGCATTGCAAACAATGACAGTAGATAGTTCTGCATTGTTTTACATTAAACGCTACCCCAGCTGTTTAATAAATATGTTCACATTCGGTGTGGTACTGAGCTATTAAAGTGAGACAATAAAAATTAATTAGAATACAAATTAATGCTTTTAATACTTTATTTAGGGTTATTATTGGAATTTATCTAATTTGTTTAAGTTGCAGTGCCACGGGTAATCAATTTTTGATGTTAACATCTTTTCAAAAAGGTGAAAAAACCAAAATTTGACTGAATATTGTATATTTTATATCTATTCTAGTTAGATATAAACTGCTATAGTTAACGATTAGATTACTAAGTTCAACTATTATTTAGATCATAACCGATAATACCGAGATATATTATAATATGTGTACTGTGTTGATATATAAGTTCTACAAATACATTTACTATGAAAATTTTGTATTTATTTTAAAAGTATAAAAACGATATTCAATAATGTACTTAAAATTATATTGTAAAATGTACCGGTAATTATTCTCTTAGAGGACCAGTGAAGTGTAAAGCTAGTAGCCCCTGAGATGTTTCACGTAGTGATGGATTACGGACTGAAGTCAAGTACATTTTGCAGGTTAGGTAAATGTTCAGGTAAACATTCATCTACGTCAACTGTTCTAACCCTTCACTCGCTTTACTGAACTACAACCATTTATCCTTTTTAGTGGTAAATTGTTTTAGTGAACTATATTCTTCACAAATCTGGGGTAAAAAATATTAAAATTCAGAACATGACTTTAACATTTAACATTTTAAAATTGTGATATGTGAATTTTTAACTTGAGCAATAAAGTACTGCACTTCTGAATACTGACAGATAAGCTTGTTTAACGTTGTATCGCAATTTAGTAGAAATAATGATACAAATAGTTTGTGGTTAAGGAGTTTTTCATTGTTCCAGCAGTTTATATTTTACTTTAGAATGATTTATTTTGAAATATCCATCCCTTGGAATGGATATTTCAAAATAAATCTTTACAAAACGACCCTTAGACTGTCTATAAGGCAATTGTGAGTTACTTTATTGTTTTATAACCTTTGAAAATACCTCCTCCAAGATGTTATCAGAAGGGAATAAAGTACAACAAATGAGAGAATAAGCTACTTAAAGAGGATCAATTTTACAGTGTGTGACAGAATTAATGCGGAACTGTACATCCACGCAGTCTCACCACTGCTCTACATGTATTCCAGTTTGGCATTGATGTTTTGACACAGTGATTAAGCTCAGGTCAGGACTTGTGTACTGATAAGCCTCTTACACAATTATCAATTCGGTGTGTGTTCTCCAGTATAGCATTAGTTTAACATATACCAGCATATTCTTTTTCACTTGGTTCATATGCTATATGACAAAATGGTTGATTACTAGAATTGATTTTGATTCACTTGCTGATATATTTGTTATTCCTTGTTTAGTGCATTGTTTATGGTATTTTACAATTTGTAGTAGTATTTATGCATTGACTGCGACTTTTAAAGTTTTTAATCATAACGGAAATTTAAATAATAAAAAATGGTAAATGTAAGAAATATTGTGTTTCTTTGTGGTTTTTGTGATATATGCTGTATATGAGACCGTATGAAACACACATTTTACACGTTTGAAAACTCGCTTTTCCTATTGTTTTCCTCTTTTATAAATTTAATTGGTAGCTGTATCGAAAACAAATAAATCTCACGTTTTGTGATATTTAATTTAGTGTTTTTGGAACATGGAACAAAATAAACAATTAATTATATAATTATCTCAACATTAGTGAAAGGAGATGACTGCTGAATGTTGTGGGGGACTGCTCCTTAATCATTATGGGTTTTTGTTACCCTAGATATAAGGGTTTCCCCCATACCCCCAGCTACTTTGCCTGGCGAGATTGGTACGGATCGGGCTTCCCCTTCTTCCAAGGAGACATAGCTGAGCTTATGCCTCAAAATATTCAACAGGAGAGGGCCCCTACCCCCAACCTTGCCAATTCAGAACACACTCATTCCGGAAGCAGCGCAAAGGTCCTTTTGGAACTAAGTGCAATTTCTCAGCTTCGTGTCCTAAGAGAACAGAAAAACGATTCTTCAAAACCGCGAAACCGTGATTATGCAATTTTTAGTGGCACTCCAATGCGATCTATTATGGTTTCACAATTTTTCTGCAGAGCATCTGTTCAGAGTTGTTCGCTTAATTTACTTTCCAAAAACATTTAGGGTGTTTTACGATGTGAACGAATACTCTTTAATAGGGTTATAAACACGTATACAGGCATTTAAAACTACACAATCACAAAATAATAACTACAGATCCATTTAAAAACATGTAAACATTGGATAAAATGTAGCAGATGCAAATACATAGTATTAAGGGAAGCAAAGATCAATAGTGCGTGATCTCAGAATAAAGTAATCAGTTGTAATAGCAATTGAGTTGTAAATAGTTTATTTCATTTATAATATGTTTGTTTACTCCTTTGACATATTAATATATGTATTCATGTTATTTGTCAAATAAAATTTTTTTGATGTTGTTATATTCTACCTATTTGTTGTATAACAGTTTGTAAAACATAATTTGGGAAGACATCATAATGATCTTGTATTAGAATAGTTCATACCGTATGTTTTATGCATGTTTAGGCAGTTATTAGTAAAATATGATTTAGCATGTCTACGACTTGGGTTAAGGTGGTCCTTGTATATTTGTATGAATTTGTATTAGTTTCATCAAAAGAGTCAAAATGTAAAACGAAATTGTAATTTTCACACCGGCGAACTTTACATTTGCTGGAGGAGAAACGTGTCCCTGTGTATCCCTTTGAGAGTTTTATAACCTTTGTCCATTGAGAGAGTGTTAATATACAACATTACAATTTAAACTCTGAGGCACTTCACTCATAAAAATATGACTATTCAGGACATTATTTTATGTTACGTACAGTTTAGTAATAAAGCAGAATCTTACGACTCGTGTCAACGATTCATAACTCATGTCATTCATAACCTGTCCGTAAAGCTTGGTAATGGTTGGTAGTTTTCAATACATATATTTATTTTATGCCGATTAACTTTATTTCAATTACTTGACTATTTGAAACAGAGATTTGTAATTTTAGACTCAAAATTGTTTCGGTATTTTTAAACACTTGTCTTATGCTTAGGGTTATTTAAATAATATATTAGTCCTAATTTTGGCATATAATACTAGGAAGGAAGCCTCGACAGCAATGGCTACGTTTTGTAATTCTATTGGTAATTAATGATCAATAAATTTGGAAACACTTCTGAGTGAGGGTGCAAAGGATATAGGTGTTCTAAATAGCTTTAAGGTTGATAAACTGATTTCCATATATTTGTAAAAATTATAGTCCGATTATAAAATTATACCTCTCATACCAGATAAGTATTCGTGTTACATCCCTGGAGTCGTTTTTACGGATCCTTTGACTCTAAGTTACTATATTTTAAATTGCCGCTTCTTCAAAAGTCGTATGTTTGGGATTCAGGACCGAAACTATCTTGGTTTCTTAAGCTTTGGAGAATTTAACTGGTCAGATATAGTCGGATAAGAGGAGGAACGGTGGAGTGTAAAGGAATATGATGCCTTAAATTGTTGATTCACTATAGTTAACGATTAGATTAGTAAGTTCAACTATTATTATTAGAGCATAACCGATAATATTGCCATGTATTAAAATCTGTGTATTGTGTTGATATATCGTTTGTAGAGTTAATTTCACTTCGTTGTAAAAGTTGCTACCTGTAAACTTCTTCTCTATATTAGCCTCAATTGTTCTATTTACGATCGAATTCGATTAATTCACACAAATAAATTGACAATTACTTGTGAATTTATTAGGATTTTAGCAGAGTTAGCAGAGTTAAAGTTAGGTTAAACTTATTCATTAGTATAATTAGTAAAAACATAATATGTCGCACTGTATCTACCTTTTTCATGTTTAATACCTGATAAGTAACTTTAATTCAACCCTACCAAAGAACATGTGTGTAAACTGTGCTTGTGATGTACGGTAGGATGACTTCGTAGAGGTCCAATGGGAAATCTATTTCTTGTTTTCTTTACTAGGTAATTCCAGTTTTCATTTCCAAGAGAAGTATAAATTGACTTCTTAGATACAAGACGTATAAGTCCCTCCAGTAATAAAAAATAATTTCTGAAGTATAGCCAATCAAAGGGCAGAAAAAGAATACTGCGGGTTTTATATAACTTTCATTACAAAACTTACAGGACTTTTTTGTCCAGAGTTTAGGCCACTTAAACTGAATAATTGTATGTATAAAGTATTTCTTTAAAAAAATATATAGTAGTTAAAGTTTAGATAAGATCATCATAAAAGCTCCAAAGCACATACAACAGTGAGTAGGCTATATTTTATTCTATGTTTCTCATTTACCCATATTTATTGCCAAATTGCTTGAACTCATAGAGAAATAAAAAGCAAAATTACATACTGTAATAGTGGATTTGATAGTAGACTAAATATTAAATTGTATAAATTACAATAGCTCTCATGTTGGTTTAGAATAAGTGTTAACAACTGTAATATGTAAACTTGTGACGTCAGGTCTGTTGCTAGAGTGACATACAGCCTCATACATGATGATATTAGTTAGTGATAGAAAATATCGTGATGGGAAGAATGAAATACATGTTAGCTATAATTTATTCTATGTAACGTTTGTGAATTAAATAATTTCAAATCAAATTTTTAAGTTTTTTCCGTTTTGTATTAATATATTTCTCAAACATTTAATAATACTACTTTGAATATGGTTTCAAGTTTTTAACGTAGTATTTTAGCAAGGAATATTGTAAGGTGAAGAATAATAAGAACCTGTGAATGTCTCACTCCTGCTACAGCTCATGTGTGCACTTACCCAACGTCTACTGTCACATCGTAAACATTTTAACTTTCCGTCTGACTGTATTTCTAAAGGAGTTCTCAAGATTGGTATGATCTAAAAATTATAAATTTGTATGCTACCTTAGAGAAGCATGTTATGTAACACGTGGTATGGCTTATAACTTGTCTGAATCCTTTTATTATATGGTAGCCTATACATGTTTTTGTGTATTCAGTCAGTGAGTTAACTCCATATAAATATATAGGTTTTCTTTACTGATATGATATTTCCTGTTAAACATTCTAAGTAATGTTTGGGTAATTTAAAAATAAAACCTGTGTTTTTGGTCGGACGCGTTTGCTGTATTAGGTATAATTTAAATGGCGTATTATAATGATATACTGTTAAAAATTATACTTATAATAATTTATGTGTTGTATTAATATTAAAAGGTTGTATTATGTGGGATATGGAACGTGTTGAATACTTTCTGTAACGCCCATCTCTGATATTCGTAAACTTGTATTACGTGTTATGTTTATACTATCAGTGGCTGTAATCAATTTGAATATTTTCCCGTATTTATGCCTAGACTTTATTTACTGTCAAAAATATCATTTTTTTATCCAGTTCTTAAAATTAATTACTTCCCAACTTGTGAAATATTTATAATGTTTATATTTGCCTTGACAAAATACAAACTCATGGAAATATTTAAATAAATAGTAATTTATTATATTTATATAAATGTGGAGTAAGTAAAAACATTATATAAATACATTTGTTTAGTGTGTTGAGATATTTATTAGCTAAATGTCAACGAAGCATATTACTTGACGGGCAGGAGAAATGTAATTTCTGTTTGTTATTAATACTTCTGTTGGTCCTTTGATATTATGTGTGGTTAGCTGCTCTCTGGGAGGCTCCACGAGCTCCTTCCGTCTCCTGGTAGCTTCTGTGTAAAAAGAATAATGACCCGCCGCCAGTCACTGTGATCCCTGGGCTCCTGGGGCTGTCTAGAAGCTGGAGGACGAGCCGAAGATGGTGACTATCTCGTTGAGCAGGGTGAAGGAGATATTAAGCTGTGCGGGGTCACCTGCATTCTATGATGGTGGCCAGATTTTCCTCTACGGCTTGCACAAGATGTGGACATTGGACTAAATGGAATAAAAGGGTTTATCAGCTTCTTCTTTTAAGTGAACAATGTTTTAAAGGTTGTTCTCGTAGGTATACCGACAGCATGTGATTGAAAAAGTCACAGATTAGCTCCTTATAAATATTGTTTTGATTTTTGTGTTATATTTTGTCACAAATTATTGAATTGTTAATACGTCAAGGACTCATTGAAAACAAAATTATTATATTGTGATATTGATAACATGTGATACTTTTTCATTACCACTGAACCTGCTTCTTTTATTTAAAGGTTAATGTAAATTACTTATCTATAATTGACTGATTGTCACTGAAACCATTCACTCGAAGAGCTGGAAAAAAAATTAATTTCTGTCTGTGTGTCTAATCCCTTTTTCTATCAACACGATGTCTCGAAAACGAACTGATATTGAATAGAAATTTTGCGAGAAACTTCATTTGTATATGAGAAACACTGAACACGATGATGGCGCATGTCACCATGTGGGATTTGGCTGAGCGTTAGTGATAATTTTTAAAATTTTCTTATTGGTAACCATAATGGCAACGATAAATAGGAGGATAAATAAATGTTTAGTCAAAATCAGAAGAGATTTAAAATTTGAAATTTTAGCACATGCAACTTATATATTCTAAAACATACAATATTATTGTACGGCGCCAGCGGCGTGTAAAAATTTATCATTTAATTACTGATATGAAACCAATTTGATGAATAACAATGTAAATATATCATGTTGCAAGATTTCTCAAGAAAATTAGATATTTTTACAAAACTTCATTTTACGCAGACAAGAATTATTTATTTGGTAGTGCATGTTTTACAATGGAATTTGGATGAGCGCCATTGAAGCATGCCGATCATCAGATTGACGCGATTTATCTTGTCTTTGGCTTGGAAAAATAAAAATAATTTTTCTTATAGTTATATGTCGTTCTACACATCAATAATAAAATAAGCTATAGACTTGAAAAAAACTATATATTTGAAGTGTTGCGTTGAACTTCAGCAAAGGCTGTTTTAGAATGTGCGGTGTGGCGTACATCAATCTTTATTTATCATAATACTTGCAAATGATACTGTGATTTGATGAGATATGTATTGTAAATTTGGAATATTTATTTATCATGCAATTGATGCATCGTCTCCATGAAATTCGTAGCAATAACCTTTCTTTCTATCATTTTTAATCGTATAAAAGATTGGCCGGATTTATTTTTTCTTCAGGTTACTCAAAAAACATAATCCTAAACATGTTCGTTCAAAATTATTTATATTTGTATGTTTTGTATTTTAAAGTTTGATTTTAAATCGTAAAATAGCGTATTATTACATAAAACGTTTATTGTATGGTAAACTTGAGAAATTAAAGATAAGAACAATACAAGTTAATATTTTTTTAACCAGATAAGTTTTATTTCATATGTCTTATTAAATTAAACCTAACAGGATTATTGTAAATCGTGAAATGCTTTCATTCCACTCCAACACCCTTTAGAGCCTGGAGAACGCTTCGCTCGTGTGTTCTTTTATTTATGTGTTCTTATAAAATTAGAGCAAAGATATACATATTTACTCAGTATACAGTATATTTAGGAGGCTTAAGTGTATAATAGTGACCATATTTTGAATATACAAACTAAAGCGATTTGATGTGAAAGAACTCACATTGGATATACATATATATAAGGAATATCAGAACTTTAAGATTGTGATCAGATACATTTTGTAAGGAAGTAGATGACGTAAAATTGTCTCGAATATAGTTTTTATAATAAAAAATGTACTTCACAAGTAAACATGTCTTAAATAAATAGGCCCACTGCTTCGTTAAATTTCCAACATTTACTACGAAATATATAATTTCAACTTTCCATGAAACATTTATAAGTTTTAAGTATGTCTCTCATGCTTCTGAAAAGGAAATGGCCCTTAATGTATCCTACGTAGAGTAACATAAAAACTTGCACTAACTGTACAATAGTGTATATGAATATTATTGGTTTCTGGTAAAATACTTCCAATAATTATCATTGATAAGCAACGTACAGTTATGTTTATACTATTGCTATTAATATTATTATTAGTTTTGTTTTTAAATTTCATACTTTAATTTAAAATACATGATTAATTATTGTAAACTTATCTTTACTCAGTTAGTCTCATTTATGATATTTATCCTATTACATTAATTTTGTTTACAATTATGGAGTAAAATATCAATATTTGTAACTTCTTAAGAATCTGATACTACTTTACACAAGATACAAAAACATTATTTAAATAAAAACATTACATGCAACAAACTCTTTAGAAGAAACTAAAAGGTTTTGTGAAGAATAAGGTTATTCTTTGCATAGCAGAGGTAAAAAGGTTCACGAAAGTGTACACGAAAGATGAGGTGTTTGCAAGTGGGACCTGTACCGTGCTCAGTACAGGAGTTGTTACTAAGGGAGTGTATGTTTGTTTGGACTGTTGTTTTGGATGAGAGACTGGTTTTTCTGTGGTCGTATCTATGTATACTCTTATTGCTGTTATCTTGGCAGCTTGACGCCCAACTCCTCTTGAGTAGAATAATCCATCTTCTTCGTGTTCTGCTGCCGAAGTAACCCTTTGTTGTAAGATCTATGAAAAGAAAAATCCAATAATTCATAAAGTGTTTATAGTAGGTATTATAGACACAAACTATAGGGGAGTATCAATAATAGTATTATGAAAGAATATCTTTCTTTAAAACACTTGAAAATCATGTAACTTATTTTATAATTAATTCCGATTAAAGAAATTACAAACAAATTAAAGTGTATTATAATTATTACGTTATATTACTACGGATACTTCTCAATCCCTACAAACGGAACCCAGTGCTAAAAAGTGAAACGTATTACTGTAAATAATAAATGAATAGAATTGTTCGTCATAGCGTTTCATTACTATACATATTTCTTTGAAAACATAATTCAAAAACGTTTTATAAACGAATGTAATATTTATGTTATAAAACATAACGAATATATCTGATTTAGAAAACGTAATAATTATATTGAGTAGTTACTCGGAATTACAACATTTCAGCCTTTAAAAGTTCAAGATTAAAAATTAAATTTCTAAATTAAAAAATTGAAAAACAATGTTCATTTACATAGCTTTTGCGGTCTCATTAGAAAGAGCCATTGGGAGTTATTTTGATTTAAAATTTCTTTTACAAATTATTTGAAATTTTAGCATTTGAGTATGTTTCTTTTAATGTACATAAGAGAATGTTTAAACCTTTCTCGTGAACTAAAATAAATACACACAGAACATAAACTGCATTTAAAAGGCGGCTCTATTAGCGGAGATATTAATTTTAACCTCGTTAGAATAATATCAAACTTTAAGCACCTGTTCTCCCTTAGTTTTAGTCCTTAAAATATGGGAGATATCTCGTTTTAATATTCAGTATAAAACGCAGTATCTTTAACAAATATAGTGGTGTTTATGTAAAGAACACTCTTTATTTAAATAAAGCAGCCGATATGAAATAATTTGAATTAAACAAAGGTAATTTTTAGCACACCGCAGTTTTGAAGTTTTTTTTACATAAAATCACCCTTTTTAAATTAAAGCTAGTTGTTAATCTATATTTTATGATTAAATTTACGAAATTTTTATGTGACGAAGATTCATTTTATAGAAGTTTATTATAAATAAGAATAAAATATATAAAGATACGTATATTGCTCAACACTTTAGCGTAGACGTGGATCGATATTATTTATGGCCGCCCATTAAAAAGTATTAAGTTTTTAAATGTATAAGAAATTTATTTAATGTACTTTTTGCATATTATTCAGTGTAGACCAATCTCTCATAAACGAATAAGTGGCGCTTATGTAAAGATATTTCGTAATTTCAAAATAATTTCAACACGATATAAAATAATCTGAATGAACCGAAGTTAATTTTTTATTACACCACATTGTTTTAGGATATTATAGACAAATTCATGTGATTAAATAAAGTTTTATTTTTACATTAAAAATGTATGATTAAATGTATTTGCCATAAATGTTTACCATGGGGAAGATCTACTTTATAGACTATTTTAATTGAGAGTATTGAGCACCATTTAGACTTGCCAAACAATTACCATACCTTAACTAGGACAAGGACGAAAATTAGATTTAGTAATGACGTCATGAATAAAGAGCTGAACATCGCCTGTTGAAACAGTAGCTCTCCAACAACAAATGTATGTAGGAACATTGAGCGTAACTAACAAAGTTTGACATGCGTCTGGAATCCCGTGACATACACTACTCTAACTGTTGTACCAATCTGCATAACTTGCCATTGGATTGAAAACTAGCGAACTAGGCCAGGGCAAGTTGCCCGTAACCCTGAATTAACTAACGTCATGAGCGAGCAAATATCACGTTTCTTAATTAAAAAGGAGATAGCTTAAATTAGTTAACGTTTGTTTATATAGAATTTGCTATAGTGTACTCTGGAATGTGTATTTGAACCTTTTACAAAAGTCGCAATAAAGTTGTTCCTTTAGTCAAATAAATTACGATAAAAATTTTTATTTCCAGTGTCTACTATTTCGTTTTCTTCGAGGTATGTATTATTTGACGAGGTCACCTTGTACCGGATGGGTAGGATAATTTTATTATTGGAAGTCATACAAGTAAAATGTTCTTGCCGGTCTCGCATTGTAGTGGCGGGCGGAGATAATAAGGTCTACACAAGTATAATGTAATCACTCAAACGGTTCACCCCTTATCCCAACTACTTCGGTCTGTTACTACTTCTTGCAGATTTTGTAAGTAAAATTAATTTCAAATGGAAACTGTACATACCTTGAGATAGCAGTAGTATGTATGTAGAAGTCTGCAGGACTTGGTCCAGAGATTCGTACAAACCTCTTTTCCTCAGGAACGTACATTAACAGTTCGTGGTATTTATTTATTATTTTTAAATATTTAATATCACATTATATATATAAATTGTGTTTTTGTATTTACTTGAAATATACAAGTTTTTGGTTTCTTCACAAATACAAAACTTGTTTTTCATTGCTAAATCATACAAATATACATACATCATAACTTTTGTGAATAAGATTCGTATAGAATAAAATATTTAACTATAATAAATATCAATGGCATATTGAAAATAATAATGGTTTTCCATAGTGACAGATAATTTGATTTAGTTTCAATGATAAAATTCTGATCATATTTTTCATTTAAGACTTGCATTATACTTTGTTTTCCCCATGCTTTTAATTTAATTAATTACTAAAAATTTTGTCAATCAACTTCTATACAACACTATATACACTATATCCAATAGTTTGTAGACCAAAAACACGTATATGGTTTCATAGAACAACATACTTTCATAAAATATATTACTAATATGAGGAGACGTAAAATTTTATTACTATGAAACCATTATTAATTAGGGTGGTAATCGTGTCAATCAAATCATGTGAACAAACCTAACATTTCTGAGAAAAATATTTAATGTTTTTGTCTTTTTACCAGACATAATGACAATTTTCATAAGTTTTAAGAAATATTAATAAAAATAAATTATAATATTTAATAATAAAATTGTATAATTAAAGTGGAGTAAATAAATAATAGAGAGCCTTTTAATCAAACTTGTTCGCTTCATTCAATTTTATGTAAAAGCTTGATTTTTGTGGTTCTCAGGCTGAAAAGTGTTTAGGGAGAATAAAACTGAAGTGTGATATTCGAATGAATAGCAAATACTAATACAATGTTAGTATAAAATTCTGAAATCTAAACAATGCAAAATACCCCTGGAAATTCTCAGACGAAGTGTTTTCGTTGATTAGAATTGCAGGTTAAAAGTAGAATACTTTTGAAGTCAATTACAGTAAGATTAAGCTAGAATCATGTATTTGGAACTTTTATAATTTTTATAAATGTATAAACTACAACTGCTTTAATACTATTACACTAGCGGTTGAATTTCTATTTAACGCAGCACCACCCCTCGTGCTCTTGTAAGCAATGTGTATTAAATTAAAATTTGAAGAAAATTCTAGATTTTTAAAAGCAAATATAATTAATTTTAAAAAAATTCTGATAATATTACTATTTTTCTTATCCATTCACTCCAAGTAAAGTATTAAAACAGATTATGTTATTAAAAGCAATCTTTTAAGTATCCTAAAAATGTTTATCTTTTTGTGAGTTTCTATCACATTTTGCCGTCGAATTTTAAAAGGCCACCATTTTTTGATATTAACAATAGGGTTTTATTTCAGTAAAGAATAACATTTTAATCACACATTCATGTAAAATACGACGATGTACCTTCGACCTTTTCTGAGCTATGATTTTCTTTAACACGTACAGACTATATCCACTAACCGAAATGAAAATACATGAGTACAAAAGATTTTTTTAAATTTTTACCCCATAAATATTCCAAATTATTTCCCCACATTTGTTAAACAATCTTTATAAAAAGCTTAAATGTAAGACCAAAGCCTTCGTAGGTAATGAACACGTGTTTAGGTAATTCTGTGACAGTTATGATACAGCCATAAGTCCATACGGTAATGCACACTAAACACAATCAAATATACAGTTATGTAGTTGTATTTTAAATTATATGCAATAAAAAATACACGTAAAGTTCACATCGAACTTAAAAATACACAGGGGATGTGTCCTTTTAATGATGACACTAGTTGAATCACATAGGTTTCGTAACAGTATAATTTTAATCTGCATTATTTTCATTCGTTTTGTGCCAATCATTTCGTTCCAGTGTTGTTAACTCCTCCCTCGACTGCTATTAATTATTTGGTTTGACAGCCATGTAGTTGGACAGTTGTAGCGTCCCAGTTATACAAGTGGGTCACGAATGGAGTTTGCATGAAATTATTTACCCCAAACAATGAGCAATTGTTCTCTCGCTGTTATGTAACTGTGAATTATATCTCGTTACCTGTTACAGTAATGAATTTTTAAATCTCACCCTATTCAAATAAAGATTTTTCGGTCAATAAAAGCAATTTTTGTAGTTTTATACAACTTTAGAGCTTTATATATATATATATATATATATATATATATATATATATATATATACATATATACAATAATTTTCTGAGTGTAGTAAAATAATAATAAATTAATTGAAGTTTCTTAAATAAGATTTATAATAAACTACTTCTCATTTCCTGCAAAAGTTAATATTATTTATTTGTAGAAAGAAATGTATTTTTATGACGTTATCCTTATGCGAACCAATATTCTGATATCACCACATTTTTGGATGTAAGCTAAATGAGATAATATAAGTAAAACAGTACATATTTTATATATTTGTTTAATTCAAACTTTCTAAAAATAACTCAAAATAATTTAATTGTTAGTCATCATGCTTTTACTTGGTTCGATGAACGAATTTGTCTGTACATAGAATAATAAAGATCCAGCGTACCTCTTATTCATTCTTGTTATTTAGTCGAGTCGCTTCTTTAAAAACTGTTTGCTATGTATGAGATGCATGCCGTGCTTCTATCAAAATCACAAAATACATTTGTAATTTTCATACATTCTTTGTTTTTGTCTTAATAGTTTTTACTTACCAAAATTCTTTTTTAAATAAAAAAACCTATGTGATTCAAAGATTCTATATATTCTTTAATAAAATTTTAGACAAGTTCTTGGAAAGTTTTTGGTAATACAAATTATAGGTAAATAACTACAGTTGATTTCTATATAGTGAGTTTAGAAGTCGTACATAATATTTTACTTCACTTAAAAAAAAAAATAGATTAGGCTCATTCCTTTTCGAATCAAAGAAAATTGAAATAATAATGAATAACTTTCTGCGAATTGTACCTTTAAATACGCATGATTTGTTTGTTTGGTAACGATAAAATTAGGAGTCTGAATTCCCTTATACATACCTGTCTGTTATGTGTCCATCACTGGCTAGCAACAATGCCTCAGGGATTGCAGCATGACTGGTTCATTTGTCGTGAATATTAGATCACATAGCAAGCATCACCTCAATAAACTGGCAATTGTATCGCTCACTGACTTAAACTGGGTGTAATTGTATATCACTCAATATACCAAATATACAGGATGATGGTAACGTTAGGAAAAAACATGTTAAGATACGGTTGAAGGGATGAAAGAAACTAAACAATTCTCTAACACTATGGTCTATGTCAATTCATTTCACGTATTTCTGTCCGTCATACCATAATCTTTTGAATATCAAAATTCAGAAATAAAACAAAAAAAACAACCGTTCATAAATATAAAATGGTGGCCTTTTAAAAATTTAAAGAAAAACTTTATGAAAAAGTGACAAGAAGAGAAACAAATTATATAGACACAAATAATAACTTATAAAAATACAAAGATTTTGTTACTTTATTAAATTTGTTATGAATGGATGATAAATAACGGAATAGATGACTGTTTAACCTGTCGTACAATCTGTATACGTATACTTATTCACATATTGATTATTTTTACATTAAAAACATATACATACAGCCAGGCGCATATTGAATCGAAATAGAGAATAGCTTTATTTGATCATTTTAATCCATTAAACCATTTTCCAAAATATTTTCCTAATTTATCAAACACTCTGTATGAATTTTAAAAGAACTCAGCATAATATGAAAGTTATGTCTTGCAATCCTGTTCTAAAAACAATGTAATTTTCATGCGTTATTTAAATTTTCTACAAAATATTTTTAATCTTCTGTTTTTATTTAAACAAAAGATTAAACTCAGTATGTATTATTTATGAAATACGTACTCAAATACGGGCATGGGTGCTGAAACGGTGGAATGAGACAATTTAGGGATGATAGAGTCAATAGTGATGGACCTTCGCTTATCAGTTTTTAATCATCACCATTATGTTGAGTGTGTCTCAATGTTTTCTGCTTTATTGTGTTAAGACGATAAATATATTTCGTTATATTTTAATAGAACATGGCGAACGTTACTAGGCTTATGAATGAGTTCTTTAAACACACGCCCTTACTGAGCATCTAGTCTTCTCTTCATAAACAGGTCTTCTCTTACAGAAGCCATGAATACTAGCAGTAATACATAGCGGTAATGTCTCCACAAAGTGGGTATCTCTAGAGATAATCCATTATGTAGTGCAGTCCATCCTATGAGCTACTTAACATTGTTTCATAACAATTTCAGTTGTTTCGTTTTACCACCTTTAGCACTTTGGATATGTATGACTTCCTTAGGAAGACATTGTTTTATAAGACTACTGAATTTTAAAAAGTTATAACCATTGTTTTTTTTATTCTCTTAGAATAAGAAGCTGAGAAATTGTTTGCACTGCTTCTAAAATAAGAGAATTATGTATGGGTGTAGGTGCCGTCTCCTGTCAAGAACCAAGAAGAAGGTTTTTGGGCTATAATCTCAGTCTTGTGAGAAGGAAAACCCAGCTCTGTTCCAGCTTCTCTAATAAAAGCAAACAAGGGATAGGTTGTCGTTATGTCTAGGCTGGCAACAGCCCTTAACACTTAGGGAATCACCTTCAACAGTTATCTTCCGCAGTAGACCAGACCTATTGATGTCATTGCACCCAAATAATCTCGACATTTAACGGTTAGTGTTGTGGAGCTCCTAGATTGTGGAACGTTGCCCAGATTTAAGTGAGACATCTATGTTGCTGTGACCCTTAAGGGATACAAAATATCCCTTAAGACTAAAGTACTTGGCCTAGCCGACCCTTAGAGGACAACAAATAAAATAAAATCCAAAAGTAGTATCATTGAATCGATATTATCAGATTTTCTAATATGTGATGTATTAAATTCCCTTATAAAACATGTGTCTTTATTTTTAAACACTATAGTTGAAGAGACGTAAGCACCGATTAGCGTTGAAGTCATTTAACAGTTTTAAATTGTAAAAAATATACACATTTTCAAACTAGTGACTTGATCACCAAAATATTAATGATATTAGAATATTTTGAATAACGAGTTTACAAAAAAAATAATGAGTGTTATACCTGTCTTTTTGAGAAAATTTAAACTCTTAAATAGTTTTATACTATTTAGAGTGATGATTTAAAACGACATTATTGAAACTCTGCATTGAAAATGAGGACATTTAAAAGAATATTTAGCATTAAGTGTCGTTACAAAAGATGAACGATCATATACAATTATTTGCTTACAGATTTTATTTAAAATATATACAACTTTTATAGCATGCATGGAGATGTGGATATAAATACAAAAAATACAAAAGAATCAACCAGTGTGAGGCTTACTAGATGAAATTTGTTTAATCTGAAAATAGCAAGATCGAAATTATTGTTGTGCATGAAGATAAAATACGTAAAAGTACCTTTTCACTTCTGCTCATCCCAATTAAGAAAGCTAAGAAACTATGATTCTTTTATTGAAATTAAAAGTCCCATTTGAACCACATAGGCTATTGTAAACAGAGTTTAACAGAATACAAACAGCGTCATTAGCGACTGGGTAATGCTATTGAGTGCTGTAAGTGTGTAGCGAGTGCCTATTATTCTCTAATGTAAATTGTGCGGCAAATCTATTATTGCCTTTCAGTTTTAGTTACAAAAGTAGCATAACAATATTTCTTGTCTATTTTTATTCAAAAATACATTATTGTCAAAACGAGACAATGGGTGCTCCACAAACGACGTTTGAAATATTTATTGAATGTCTTTGTTTATTCCATATAAAATGTACGGTGGAACACGTCGAACCTATTCATGTAATACTATTAAATATATAAACTTAAATTAATGTATATAAATAATCATATTTGGATTATCGATAAACAATCATACAAAATCTAGTGTACAGATTAAAACAAAATTTGGTATTTATATTGGTTGGAACTTGAAATAATATCTCGTGTTAAAATCTCATATATTTTTACGTAACTGTTTTACTAACTTACTTACTATACTATTTTCTCTTTGCCATCACGGTTACGTATACGACAAATGTAAAACTATTTTAAAACGTTCAGCCAAAGCAAACGGGATAACATGCACCATCACTGGATTTGGTATTGGTAATATACAAATTAAACTTCGTGTAAAAATTTAATTAATTTCAAACAGAAATGAATTTTTCCCAGGCCTAAGCATTAGCCTTAAGCGTTAGCTTTCGCAAATCTTTAGCCAATAAATACAATTACATAACAATAAGTTTTATCACAATCCGGTTTGCATTCATTTTCTTCTGAACTTAAGCTGAATGTTTCAAAATTTGTTCCTTTCAGTTTTGATAATTTAAATTTTGTCAGTTTTAAATTGTATGTCTAGGTTTGAAAATTGTAATTCACTGGAGAAGCGTAATCACTTTATCCAATTCATTTGTTTCATGCGTGGGCCCCAACAACAATTTAATTTGCACTCTCATATTAAACGTGTCAGTGCAAAGGATCAGACTATGGGTTCTCAATGCCACCGTGATCGATGATAAACAAAACTTCCTGTCATTGCAATTTACTACCTCTACTCTAATGCTTGGCAAGTTGGAGTGCTTGTTTAAGTCAAAGTTACTGGTCGTTAACAGTGGCGTAGTGCTACTGGAACTAAGGCGAATTCCTGTGGTTTAAGAATTCCTTAATAATGACGATGGAGACCAGCTAGTACAATGCATTTTTATGAGGTTATGAGCAAGAGCACTTCATAATTCGATAGGAGGTTTCCTACTAGGAACGGCTGCAAATTTCACCAGCTCATCAGCATGCGTGAAACTTCCTTTCTTTAGAATCCCAATCATGAGTAATTTAAAATCATTCACGTTTGAATTGAATGTTTCCTAACAGCCATACTCACAAAAAGAAGGCCACCGTTGGAAGCCTAGTGCCGAGCTGATCACTTAGTTTTGTAGGCGGGCACTTAGGTGGGAACATTTTCAACCAACCTCATAGTAATGCCATCAAACGACATGATGATATACTCGACACGGTGGATCCAGCCGGCTTAATTAAATGTTAGGTAGAATCTGATACATAAATATTGCTTTTTGGTTTTAATGATGGAAGTCATCGTAAACGTGACATAGTCTGTAAAAGGTTTGAATTAAATAATTGTTACTAATACGAGTATGATGACTAGACTTCTGTGTTGAGTAATTTTCATGTTTCTAAGATGACAAGGTTATCTAAATAGCCCATAATTATGATCTGCTTTACAAGTAAAATTTTGATTACAATATCATCATCGTGCACGATCAATTGGTGGGGGATTTGGTCATTTTCGAGTGTGAAATTCTTAGCGAGCCTAAAGCATCTTTAGTGATCTGAAAAGGTGCTTTAAAATTATCATCAGGTGTTCAGGTTTCGTGCAGGATCAGATAATCTGTCCATTAACTATGGAAGATAATTCTATCCTATCACTCATCTCCTATTCATATGAAAAACAACCCTGCTTCCGTATCCTTTTGTATTTTTTCACTTAAAACTAGAATTTGTGAACATTTCTCGTAGCACTTAGTTTAATAAGGATGAATGTGTTGCATTCCGGGTAACAGAACATTCTAGGATAAGGTTTGAGGATGCTTTCTTACTATTTTGGATGTTACATTCACGATTTGGAGGAAAATATACTGCTAGTGAAAAGAATGAATTTTGGTTATGAGAACCGTGAAATAAGATTTTTGAGGCTCGATTAAGAAGGACCACTTCACACTAGGCAGTGAAGACGCCGAAACACACTGATTTTAACATAATAAAGTGCAGAAAATAAACAGTTACCTTTGTTTTCATGAGGGGTAACCGTAGTCTGCTGTTGTTGAGGGCCAGGTTGTGATCAGGAAGTGTGGAAATAGGCTGCTGTCTTATAGGCAGGCGTGAAGACGGAAGATGTCCTTCACGGATTCACTCACGCACAATACGACCGCAAACGAATAGTTCATAACACTGTGGCCAGTCCTGTAGAGCACGGTAGACGCGGGTGTCCGGGAACAGAGACGTTCTGGTAGAGATTGCCAATCCAGAGCACTGACTATAATGTTAATGTAAATGTACAACAAATAGAGATAAACTAATATTTAAGTGAGAGAGTAACACATGGGGCATAAAGTCACGTGTTGAGTAAGTATGGTCAGCAGTGGCTAGAGTGCTATATACGAGTAAGTGCCCCAGGCGGGACTGAGCGTACACTGAGCAAGCGTGCAGTCGCTCGCAAGGTGGGCAATTGATAAGTCAACCGTCGTGATTGGTTGGTGAGTGTACAGTAAACAGCTGATTCGTGAAACAATGGTTCATTGGTCTGTCACTGTACGTGAATATTTTAATCCAGTAAGGAATGGTATTGTAGGCACTAGGCCGCAGAAAGAGATATAGAATTAATGCAGTATATACAGTTTAGTAAAATAAAGGCAAATATAGAGTATAAATTGCCCAAAAAATATATACATAATTATTGTTCAATAAAAGTAGCCTTTTCATTTTAGGCAATAAAAAACAAGTTATTAACGTAATAATACAAGGGGAGCGGGAAGGCCATTTTTTTATTTTTACAAATTCACTTTAGTTTTTTTTTATTGTTCCTTGGAATGTCTTATTTAAGAAAATATAAGGTTCAATGTCGTGGGATGATTATTTAGCTTACTATAAATATTTTTGTAAGCCATGTCACGTCAGATTTTTTACCCTTTGCGCGTGGGCGGGCGCTTATGAACTAAGCTTATATTCATATAGTATACCTTGCAAGTAACTTTCAGTGTGTGTCATGTTATTTTGGTACACCAAAGGCCAAATAAAAGAGTGTTTCTGCAATCAGCTGACAGTAAACCAACAAAGTGAAGTGTATTGGTTTTCTGTTTTGTTATAGTTTCAATCTTTGGTTACAAATATTGTTTTCTCAACAGTTTTTATACTAAGATCCGAGATAGTTATTTTATTTTGCAGTGGAGTGTTGTGATAGTTTGTGTGAAGTGAAAATGCCGAGAAGAGTGTCGTTCAAAACAAAGCCTAAACCCAAATACAGAGGGAATCAGTTTACAAGTGCTGAACATAACCCTAAACCAAGGCAAATTGATAAATCTGCCACCAAATCCCCAAGTTCTTCATCCAAGAAATTATCAAGGCCTATTAGTGAGTCTGTAAAGTATGAGTGCAAGGGAAAAGGTAATTTTTTTTTTTACTTAGATTTACTAAGTGATGCAATCAAAAGTTCACAAAATGCAAGTCTTGCGATGGCGTAAATTGCATCGAGCTGCGTATCACAGACAAAAGTAGACATGGGTTAGCTGCTAATGTCGAACTTGAATGTGGCCTTTGTTTTCATACCACTAGTTTCTACAGTTCTGAAATAAATAATGGAAAGTACAATACAAACCTTATGTTAGTATTCGCACTGAGGTCGATTGGACGTGGGCTAGCTGCAGGCGATATATTCTGTGCACTTATGAATCTGCCCCCACCGCCACAAAAGTTTCAGACCTACACTAAACTGCTCAAAACTACTGTTGAAGCAATTGCTAAGGAAAGTATGGAGGTTGCTACAAGGGAGGCAGTCAATGAAAATAAAGAAGGTAATAAAACCGACTTGGCTGTATGTTTAGATGGGTCATGGCAGCGAAGGGGCCACTTATCTCTGAACGGATTCGTAAGTGTTACTTCTTTTGACACTGGGAAGATTCTGGATGTTTCTGTGATGTCTAAATACTGTCAGACATGTACAACAGCTAAGGACAAAGACAAAATCCCTGTACACATTTGCACCAAAAATTATTCTGGAACCAGCGGAGGGATGGAAGTGGCTGGAGCGCTCGAGGTGTTTCAAAATTCCACTAACCGAGGCGTTCGGTATACAACCTACCTAGGAGATGGAGACAGCAATGGTTTCAAGAAGGTAACAGATAGTAAACCTTATGGAGATGATGTGGTTTTACAGAAACTAGAGTGCGTCAACCATGTTAAAAAAAGAATGGATTCTCGGCTTCGAGCATTGAAAAAGAAAAGCGGTAAGACAAAGTTAGCGGATGGTAAAAGCTTGGGTGGAAGGAACCAACTAACCGATAAAGAAATTTACAAAATGCAAGAATACTATGGTTTAGCTATCAAAAGGGCTGGGTCAGATCTGGAAGAAATGAAAAAAAATTTATGGGCGACATTTTTTCATAAAATCTCTACAGACGATCAACCACAACATAATCTGTGTCCTGTCGGAGATGAGTCTTGGTGCGGGTATAACAAAGCTCAAGCTAATAATACCACATACACTCATAAAAATCAATTACCTTATGATGTCATGGTTACCATAAAGAGTATATTCAAAGGTTTGGCTGACCCTGAACTTCTGAAAAAGTGCCTTCATCAAAAAACTCAAAATCCGAATGAAAGTTTCAATAATGTTGTGTGGTCG
Organism: Homalodisca vitripennis; assembly: GCF_021130785.1. Classification (NCBI taxonomy): domain Eukaryota; kingdom Metazoa; phylum Arthropoda; class Insecta; order Hemiptera; family Cicadellidae; genus Homalodisca; species Homalodisca vitripennis. Next base: position 64,399,441 of record NC_060211.1, read on the forward strand.
AAAATTCCTAAAAATGATTTTGTAAGGCTGAACACTTTTCAACTTGGAGTTTATGATGCTGTTTTAAACTTTAATGATGGATACTGCAGCAAGTTAAATATTTCCAAACGCCTGGGCCTGAACTTGAGTGAGAAATCAGCTTGTGCACTTCGCGGTTTGGATATTACGCGGAAGAAAAAAGCGGACAAAGCGGCTGAAAATATGACAAAGGAAGCTAGAATTAACAGAAGAAAAAGAAAAATTGAGTTGGAAGAGGAAGAAGAGAAAGCAGATGATCCAGCCTATGGTGGAGGGATGTTTTGAGCTTATTGGTGAATTTTGACTTTAATGCTCATTCTCCGTAACTTTAATATTTTAATACTTAGGTACATTTTTCTCAAAAACTATTGGAGGTAGAGAGTTGAAATTTTTTGTGCTTTTGAAGATGGCTATATTCAACAAATACATGCTAAATCAAGGTCTTAACATTACATTAACCCTTTATAAAAAAATTAAGTAATGTGAAAATTAAAACTTTAAATCATATTTTTCAAAAATTCAAAAACTATAGTAAACTTTGTTAAGAAATGTTAAAACAGCATGTGTTTACTCAATATAGTGTATATAATACAGTGTAAAAATTTCATGTACGTAGTCCAATTAGTTCTTGAGAAAAATGTACCTGAAAATTGGTAATTTAACATTGTCGGGGTAGGGCCTTCCCGCTCTCCTTAACATACCGGCCGCCTTGAATCACCTTGGGATTCAATGAGAGAAAGAGTAACATAGGCTCAAATTACAAAGGTTATAGGCGGTGGTAGAGAGACAGTTAATTAATTGTAGAGGTGAGGTAAGAGAAACACCTTCACTGCTGGACGAGTGAGAGTTCCACTTGAGGTCTTGAGATGTACCAATAATAACAATAATAATAACAATACTGTTTTCTAACGAGCCAGTTTGTTTTACCTGTCTTACTACTTGCCTAGCGTGTAATTTATGCTGTACAATATGAGAGTGACAGGTAACTAATTATGACTGCACTAAGCAAGTATAGCTCAAGAATAAGCAGACGGAATTATACGGATCAGTTTGCATCAGCGTTCAGAACAACGTTGTTTACTCCTCAAAATGATCTTCATCAGCCTTATTTTTGGAGTCGTACTCATTAAGGTAAGAAAATTTGTATGGTTTATATACCTTACTTAAAGTACAGGTTAATGCGACATTGAGCTATGTTTAAGTAGTTTCTTAGTAATCCTCGGTTATTTCACTATCTCAAATATATTTACTATCTCTCTAAAATATGTCAATTATTTATGTAGTAATGTGACGGTCTCCTAATAATTTATTTTAAAGACTAAATAGCTAAATCGTCTTATACGTCTACCTTGACTCTAATCTGACATTTTGTTTCATTCATATAATAATGACTAATTTATTAATCCTATGGTCTAATACGATATAATTCTTCAAATTGTATCTCAAAATCCAGAGCCTCTACTGAAAAAAGTTTAATTTGGACTCAGACCTAACTTTTATTGGAGATACGTTAACAAAGTCTATCACTCGATGGGCTGGAAAATTCATGTATGCTTGTCTATCTCTTTATCTGTCCATCTGTGTATACGAAACCTAGAATAACAATAGATATATGAACTTTAAATGTTGCATGAAGGTTTTTTTATATTTAAGCAACACTGAGTTCGATAGTGGTGCATCTCAATCCATGATATTTGGCTTAGCGTTAGGGAATATTTCTGGGGAATACTTATTTATTAGTCTTATGGGACACCATAATGGCAACAAAAATATAACAGAATAAATAGATTTGAAAATAAACTAATAACAATAACAGGGAAATTAAACAGAATTTTTGTTATTTAAACACTGTTATGAATCATAACTTTTGAAAAAATGTAAATGTATCATGTGGCTATATCATCAAAAATATAATACTTAAACTTTAAATTTTGTACGAAACATATTCTCTACATAGTTCTATTATGGTGCATGTACTACCATGGAATTTTGTTTGAGCGCCTTATAAGTATCTGTCAGAGTAGACTATCACAGTTGCTCTTTTATCTGTAGAGGGGTGTGAAATGTCTTTTCTGCCTGTATATCTTGAAAATAGAATGAGCAGGTAGACTTGACATTTTGCGTGCAACCTCAGCGAAGCCTGTTACGTGACACTTGTTAGGGCATAGTTCTACCCGTAGTTCATAATAGAAACATATATGATTTTGTACTATTGTATCTGTTAGCACATAAGTGACGACGTTAGTAACGAGCAAAATACAGTAGTCAAATTACTAAACAAATTGACAAATTGATTAAAAGCTTTTAATCTGTTTACACGTGAAGTAAGTTTTCTATGATATAGTGGTAGTAAAAGCTGAAAAGCAGATTAAATATGAAATGTTACAAAACTATCACTTATCTCGTTATTAAGATTCTATATCATATTTATAATATAATTTATTATTATTATTAAACTTATATAAGAAGAAGTGGTTTGATAATATAATGCTAAATAGAGCAATAATTATTTACTTCAAGGAATCTCCTATTTACTAGGACTCTAAATTGAAAAATCGGAGAAGCCACAGCAAAAATTAATAATTTACAAGCGTATATGAGTCTAATAACAACTGGCATCTTGCAAACGAGTTCATTGATTTAAATATTCCCTAACAAGATACAACGTTGCCATCTACTATCCTGATACAAAGAAACATACATGATGCACTAGTAAGCCTATAGAACATTATCTATGAAAATGATAATTTTTGAAAGTTTAACAATTTATTTGGAAGCATTTCATTGTCCAAACCAAATAAACAGCTTTTAAAATATATTAGAAGCCTGTGAATATAAAAGGACGATATTAAATATATGAGAACAATTTTTGATGCATATAATATCCGTCCTCAGGAAAAAACGAGAGCAGACATAAGGATATATCCTAAATTTGTTAATGGAGCAATATTTTACAGTCTAGATAAATCTCTTGTATCTTAGTTTGAGATTTCAAATTAAAAACCATATGTCAATGATAGCAAATTTGACCATACTATGCTGGTAATCTTATAACTCTTTTAAACCTTGTTAAGATATAAAACTCATGGGTTGGAAACTGTTTCAGTCACTAGTTACAACCGTAGCCTGTGATAACAGAGGGGAGGCAAGAAGTGCAATGGAGAAAAGGATAGGATACGAAGATGGGAAGATAACGTCCGTGACGGTGTACACCGGAGACCACAAACCTACAGGACAAACGTCTGGAAGTGGAACGTCTGGAGGCTCTGGAAGCAGCCAGAGTAACCCACCGCCAACATCCTCTAAACCCTCCACAGACTCTACGACCGGTAGACCCAAACCGGGAAACCAGTTTGGCAACTTCGGTTTTAATTTTAAGCCTTTTGGTACATTTGGAGGACTGAGGCCACAAGACCTCTGGTTCCAGGAACTCTCTTCTATTCCTTCAAAAATAGCCTCCTTCTCGGATATTGATGATTATGAAGATACCATGGAAAACATCCTTAATACCCTGGATAGCTTTAATGATTATTAGTCATAAACGCTGAGTTACAAAATTAATTAAAAGTTAAAAGCCATTTTTGTTGTAATTAATTCCCGAACGTTTAACTGATTTATTGCAATAATAATAATATACTGATAATTTAAAATATAATTTCGTCAAGTTTAGGTCAATTTGGCACATTTAGCATTCTTGGGGGGATTAGGATATACAGTACTACTTCCATCTATATTAATTCAGGATAAGTTACTCATCGATTTTATTTTCTTCCTGTATGTATGTAAGCATAGACAAATTTACTGTCAAATATTGTACCGAGTCATACATGTTCATAAATACGTTATATGTTATAACTGTTCATAGTAATAAAATAAAAACCATATTTTATTAAATTTTCCTCAAGTCAAATAATATAAAAATACATGTGAAAATAAAGGTTGAGCATTATGGATGCAAGAGAGTAAAATTCCTTGGATCGCTAAGGTCGGACGCTTTTAAAGGCCAATTAGTGCTGGAAGAGTGGTTCGTATTATTGTTTTGTATTATTCAATTTAAAATCTATTATTGGTCGGGAAAATTCATTATACGCTATAATGACAATTCACTTTACAGTACTGTAGTTTTAGAATCATTCTTTTAAAACAACTAACAAAATTAACTTAAATGAGTATGACATGAATTAATAATGAACACTTTAATTAATTAATTAATTGTGTGCAACCTACAATATATAAACTAGTGCTTAAGTTTTATAGACACTACAGCTTGTAATACAGAACCTGAGAAACTCACTTATAACAATACAATCACTCAAGTGTCTGCTGCGTCAGCTCATTAGCAAACCGAAACTTCAAATTTAACAAAGTTATTGTTCTAGAAATACGATACCGCCCAAGAAACACGCACGAATTATATATACTAATCTGATGTACAGTTAGATTTATATCCACTTAAACAGTCGCTAACATTTGTAAAACAAACATAAGAGCTCTCATTCATAACCGTAAAATAACTCCAACGTCTGCCGCGTCATCATACTAACCCCATCTTCACACTTCACAAAGTTACTAACGTATCTTTAACTGATTCCAATCTATAATTATAATAATTACTCCAATGCTTGCTGAGTCAGTTCATCTTCAAAAGTTGACTTCGTACTTGACAAAATTATTGGTATAATAATATGAGTACTCTACACAACTTGTAGATCGGAAGCGGAGAATTCTCATTCATAATCGTACATGTATTCCAGCGCCTGTTACGTTAGCTCATTCCAAACCGAAATGACAACGTCGCACATGACAACGTAATTGTTATCGAGGTACTCTGCTTGTAGGACGAAACCGGAATTTTCATTATCACGCAGGTGATATGCCAACTAATTAGAAAACGACAACTTCTCACGTGAAAAGTTGCTATGGAAATAAATTGTCGTCGTACACATAAGTTTTGTATTACATTAAAATATCCATAACGTTTGATATCCACTAGCGACTGTAATTTCTTGCAGCATATTATTGTAATTTAAAGGTATTTAATCGGTTACATACCTATTTTTGATTTTGTAACTAAAATTAATTATTGTGTTATGAGCTACGACACAATATTAGATTAATATTTTGATCTACAATATAATCTTTGAAAATCTATATGTTACAAATGTACTTAGTTAGAAAACTAAATATGGAATAAGTGTGAAGATTTGTTAATGTTTCATCCCATTAGTTTGATAGCACTCCATTCCATAAACGTTCTGACACTCTGGAATGTATTTTGAAAATGTAGGCTATTACAGTTTTATTTAAATTAACACTAACTGTACAGGTCTTAGTAAAATAATATGTAAGCTAAAAATATTACAACTAAAGCCTGAATAATCCACTGAGTTACCATTAGATGGCCTATTATTTAATTAATATTTATTTAGATGTAGGAAAATATATTTTTATTATATCCAGCACTAAAAATATATATTTAAATCTTACTGGATCAACTGTTTGATTGCACGATCGACACCCAGGCCTATTACTACCCTGATGGGGCGTAGCGAATATCGTTGACTGAACCATTCGCATCTTTAGTGAGTTATGTATGCTTCGCGTCAGTTCTATTTCATCCAGCCTGAATTAAATTCTTTTATTAAGAATATTTTGTGTCTGTTAACTCATTAAGATCCAAAAACCTTTTTTGCAACAATTAATGATATTATGGTGTAAAGTTGCTTTACCACAAGAAGATTTGAAAGCTATTTATGTTGTTGTTGCTTTTAAACGAATATTTTAAAAATCTCAGATTGTATATTAGAGGCGGATTATTGGGATTTGGACATTAGAATTATGTACCCTATTCTTTTGCAATAAAACATCTTACTTAAATTATTTGCCAAGATTTAGTTTCAAGGTCATGTGCAAGTTACATAGGAGGCACAGTTTTATATCTGCCACCACAAGCATACTTAACAAAGATTAAGGTAATGAACTAAGTTAGGACCACTTTTTGAAACTTCTATTTTTTTCAATTATAAATATATTCTGGAAAAGTTCGGAATTTTATATGTAAAAACAAAATAGAATTCAACATTTTCAGTATTGGAACCAATCCTCTTCCTCACATGAAACAAACACATCATGGTACGAGATTAGGCAAACACAAAAATTAAAAACGAATCATAGTATCTTCTTACTAAAAGTTGATCTAACATAAGAAAAACTTGGACGTCAAAACCATACCTGGACACACATGTATGTAAAGAGTGGTCAAACGAGGATAAAACAATAATATTGAACAAAACTGTACTTGAACATGCTGCATCCGGAAATGTGAGACTGGAGTGGAGCAATATCAGCACTTCCTGTGGTAAGTCAGCTGAAACATACTTGTACAGAAACATATACTGTATCTGTATGTTACGTTCGGAAAGAGCACAAATAAATTAAAAAAAACTAGAGATCCAGCCCGGGGGACCAAAAAGTTACGTGAAAAGATAGCTGCTTATAATATTAAAACTAAAGAATAATTATATCCTAAAATGGAAGAACAAGTGAGAGTAAAAGTTAAGTACAGTAAAGATGACTTTACGTAACATCGCGAGATGTTAGTACGCGAAGTTAGGGTTAAGCCTCTCTAGCACTTAACCTGGAGACCAACGGCTTAAAGGTGACTTCCGAACCACTACCAACGGTCGGGCAGGCGGGCTGCTTGTAAACTAAGGTATAAGGGGTGCATTTAATGATGGATGCCATCTCATCGATGTTGATCTTGGTTCTTGCCTCGCTTCGTCTGAGTGGGGGGGGACTTCCAGCTCGTCCAAGGTTTTCAGGTCTGCAGTGGGATCCACGGAAGAACGAGTCACTTTCACTGAGAATCGTCACTGCTATCTGTGTAAGAACAATTTCAGAAAAGAACCGTCACGAGAAGCAATGGGTAAACGACCGCGATACAAACACTTCTAACGAGTAAGACAAAGCGAGCGTCGAAACACAAGACGGCACCTCTCTGCCCAGGAGAGAAAGACGCGAAGGCTCCAATACTAGACTACAACAAAAACAAAGTGAGAGACCACGACCGGACCATATCTCCTCCAACGATACACAATATAATCTGATAACGAGTTCGAGAAAATATGGCATCGAGATCCAAGACGGCACTACTCTGCGCGAGAAAAAATGAAGTGCGAGACTTTGTGGGTGCCTGTGATCGGACAATATCTCCAGAACGGCTCCTACGTTACGACTGAATGTTTGGGCGTCTAATGGACGCTCCTGGACTGTAGGCAAACGGAAAGACAGACGGGAGCACGCTATCTCCACTAACAAGGATAAGCTATATTATTGTACAATGCATGCTGCACGCATCTGGCATACTGAGACTTGATGTAACAAGAAAAAGAAGACCACATGGAATGGCGATGGTTGGCAGAGAGGTTAAATGGGAGACGCCTTTGCCTTACGTTTTTGTTTTTATTCTTAAATTCATATTTCGTGTTTGAATCTTTGATGGCGTTCGTCACACTTGATGATTATATTCTAAAATATGGAATTTCTCTAACATAATAAATTACTAAATATATATAATAGTAATAAAAAATAAAGTTTAAAAATATATTTATTTATCATAGAGTGTCAGTGGTTAGACTAAACTACTCTGTATGTTATCTGTGGTGATATGTTTGATAAATAATAACACAAAAAACAATAATAAACTTTAAATAAAAAAGTCTATTTATCATGTAGTGCCGATGGATAGACTAACTATGACACGCTATCTGCTGTGTAACACATGCTGTTGTAATATGAAGAAAAAATACACAATAATGTACTTTAAACAAAAATATATACTTATCATTGAGTTCTGATGATTAGACTCAACGGTGATATGCTATCTGCTGTGTAATATTTGCTATTGTAATATAAAGAACAAATAAATACTAAACAGAAATATATACGATATTTATCATAGAATGCCGATGATTAGACTGAATGGTGATATGTGCTATCTGCTGTGTAATATTTGCTATTGTAATATAAAGAACAAATAAATAAACACTAAACAGAAATATATACGATATTTATCATAGAATTCCGATGATTAGACTGAACGGTGTTGTGCTATCTGCTGTGTAATATTTGCTATTGTAATATACAGAACAAATAAATACTAAACAGAAATATATACGATATTTATCATAGATTAATAGACTGAACGGTGATATGCTATCTGCTGTATAATATTTGCTACTGTAATATAAATAAAAAATAATAAACACTAGACAAAAATATCTACGATATTTGTCATAGAATGCCGATTAATAGACTGAACTATGATATCCTACCTGCTGTGTAATATTTGCTATTGTAATATAAATAACAAATAAATACTAAACAGAAATATATACGATATTTATCATAGAATTCCGATGATTAGACTGAACGGTGTTGTGCTATCTGCTGTGTAATATTTGCTATTGTAATATAAAAAACAAATAAATACTAAACAGAAATATATACGATATTTATCATAGAATTCCGATGATTAGACTGAACGGTGTTGTGCTATCTGCTGTGTAATATTTGCTATTGTAATATACAGAACAAATAAATAATAAACAGAAATATATACGATATTTATCATAGAACTCCGATGATTAGACTGAACGGTGTTGTGCTATCTGCTGTGTAATATTTGCTATTGTAATATAAAGAACAAATAAATACTAAACAGAAATATATACGATATTTATCATAGAATTCCGATGATTAGACTGAACGGTGTTGTGCTATCTGCTTTGTAATATTTGCTATTGTAATATAAAGCGATTATCATAGATTAGACTGAACGGTGATATGCTATCTGCTGTATAATATTTGCTACTGTAATATAAATAAAAAATAATAAACACTAGACAGAAATATCTACGATATTTGTCATAGAATGCCGATTAATAGACTGAACTATGATATCCTACCTGCTGTGTAATATTTGCTATAATAATATGAAGAAAACAAAATCAATTGATGTGGTGAATCCCTGAGCATTGGCTGTCAGCGAATGATGGACATACAGGCGTAAATATTTAATCGTGACAGTGGAAATGAAAATTAGGTCTATTGTTGCATTATCAAGGTAATTACTACAATCAATACTATCAAAAATTGTTAATTCACTATGTGGATTGCGCTATCCATACTCTAACAAATTCCAACAATCACTATATTATTGAATTTAACTGACTATTCTAAATTTAATTTTTATCGTCATTAATGTATATTACTCATAGTTAAAGCTTTTAGATTGATTAGTTGACAACTAAATGTTTTTAAGTAATAATTAAAAATTATGCATTATTTCATTATTTATACTAAAAATAAAATTAATAGGATGCTTAGTGTTTATGAATAAACATATACAAATGTAATTAAATGTTATTAATCCTTAAAAGCAGGCTGGTAATGTAATACAGGTTTAGAATACTTAAGAAATGTATATTGATAGTTTTTCAAAACTTTCCTACACAGTTAAAACACAATGTACAATTAAGATAAGTCACTAAAGTCTGAGAATAATCCGTTTATATTAAATAGTTTCTAAAACAAAAACCACACACTTACGCCACATGAAGATAAATAAAGCTGATTTACCTTGATTTATTAGCTGAAGATTAAACGCAGATTTAGAATTCTCTTGTGTTACACTATGTGTATATGTATCTTTATTTTATATAAGCACAAAAACACAGATGTCTGGTTTTTAAATGCTCAATTTAAAGGACAGTAACAAATATCTTGAAAAGTACTGCCGCCGGTTTACAGTTATCAGTGGTAACAGAAAGTACTCAGAGTGACATATATCTGAATAAATACTTTTTTGAAACACCTATTTTATTATAGTTACAGACATACGCATTGGGCCTTGTGACCGGTTGAGCCTTTGATGATAAAACTACAATACTGTTTGCCTTCTTATTCTTGATAAATAATCTGCCATTGTTTTATTCTAATGTAGTATATAACATAGAACTAAGAAAACAAAAAAATGGTGAAAAATTATTATTGTTAAATTTAACTTAGGATAAAATTATAACAAATAATTACAGAACATGAGTAAAAAACCACACACTAACAATGAGTTGTTACACACTAACAGCTCCAATCTGTGAATGTTGAGTTTAGCTCCAGTTCACCTTCATATTATAGTGGAGCGTTTGAAATCTGAAGATTTCACAGACTTGACTCCTGGAATCTGATCATGTTAGTCTGAAGGGATCTAAATAGGTTTGATGTCGAAGAAGCTTAAAATGAACTGTTTACATCGTTTCTACATCAGAGACACTTTGACTAAAAAAGCATGGTCTAATCTAGATGAAGCAATATTCTCGTTGTATTATCAGGTGCACAGTTGATGCTACGATGTTTAAGACACGATATGTAAGCACGGTGGATCAATCGAGTTTTCTACATATAACGTACACTTATTTACCTAGATTACACTATATTTTAAGCTCTATGTGTCTCTGATTTCAACACGATATAAAGAGTTAATCTTGAGCTTCTTTACCGAATGTTTTTTTATATCTTCAGACTAACATTTCTTCCAATTCCACGAGATAGTTTCAACTCAAACTCAAATATCTTTATTGCCATAAAAACAAATAAATGCATATAAAACAAACGTCTTGAAACATATTTTATATACAATGGTATTGTGCAAACTTAGCAACTAAAATGTCTTATCTTTTTATAAAATTGTCAACACAATAATACTCTTTGTTAATTAAAATTTCCTTTAAAATATTTTTAAACTCATCTAGGCTTGCTTCCGATTTTAGGTTTGAAGGAAGTTTATTATAGAAGATGGCGTGGTTTATATATGGGATGCTTTTGGAAAAGGCTGTTCTGTGAGAAGGAATGGCTAGGCAGTCATTGTTTCTAAGGGTTCTGAGAGTTGAAGGCCTAGAAAAGAGGTGTAGATTTTTTTTGCAAAGACTAGTGACTCGAGTATGTAGATTGAGGGGAATGTCAAAAGTGTATTTTCCTTAAATACTCCTCTACAGCTTTGCCTTCTTGGTAAGCCGAAAAACGGGTCTTATGGCCTCTTTCTTCAGGATGAAAATTCTTTTAGTTTTTGTACGCTCTGCAACCCCCTTATTGAGACAGCGTAAGCCATGTGGGGTAAGAAGCATCCATAATAAACCAGGATTAGGATGCTTCTGCTGTTAATGAACGCGAGCCTACGAAGAAGAAAGATGCCTTTGGAAAGTTTTTGGACTACTTTATCTATATGGCTTGAAAAGTTCAGGGAGCTGTCAATTTAGGGACCACAAGAAGTTAACCTCATTGCAGGGAAATATTTCCACATCACCAATAAAAATGTTGCCGGATCTGATGATTTCACTCCTTAGGCTGAAACTCTATAAAATTAGTCTTCTCCGTGTTTGCATAAAGTCGATTTTGTGCCATCCACTGCAATAGAGAGCTTCCTTGAATGAACATTTCAACCTCAGCCTGGATCTAGAGTTGTTTGAATCACTATTTGCTCAGCGATGTGTCATCTGCGAAGAGACAAAGATTTCCATTGGTCACACTTTTGCTTATGTCGTTGACAATCAGGGAGAAAAGGAATTGGTCCGAGAACGGAGCCTTGGAGGCACTCCAGTAGTGATCTTAGTTTTTGTTGATTGGTGCATGGACAACAGCCACGCACATCCGTGTTATGGGAATCTACTTAATTCCGATCACAAAGAAAGGAAGAGATCCATTCGTGAGCTCTTTCCCTGATTCCATTGTTATAGAGTTTTTCTAACAGTAAAGCGTGATCAGCTAGGTCAAACGCCTTGCTGAGGTCGAGGGAAAAGACCCATTGTGCTTACCGATTATCCAAATTTTTGACTACTTCTGAAACGAAACTAAACATGGCATCCACTGTTGAACACACTCTTCCTGAAACCGAATTGTCTTTCGAAAAGAATCTTATGATGTTCTAAGTGGAGTAAAAGACGTGAGAGGAAAACTTTCTCAAAAACACTTTAGAGAATGGCGAAAGAATCGAGATTGGTCTATAGTTTTCAGAACTTTTGCAGTCACCTTTTTTTGTAGATTGGTTTAACGATGGCTGTTTTTAGTAGAGTTGGAAAGGTTCCAGATTTCAAAAGACAAATTGATCAGATGAACTAAAGGCGCTGCGACGAACTTAGCTATTCTTTTAAGAACAGTTGATGATATTTTATCATGCCCAGCAGAGTATCCTATCTTGAGAGAGTCGATCACGCCTAAGACTTCCGAGTCGCATTTTAGGAGTGAGAAAAAGTGTTCCTGATATGACCCTTCGAGATAAAGCATTCTGTAATGACTTTGGGCAAGTATCTACTCTGTATCTTTCAGACACTTCTATAAAGTGTTTATTTAAGATTTCAGAGACAGATATGGGATCATTGAACCTTTGCTAGCTCGTCTGTTCTAAATATATATGGTTGGGAAAAGATTTATTGCATTTTTTAGGATTAAACCTGTTTATTACACTCCAAGCTGATTTTTGAGCGTGTTTTGATAATAGTAATTTGTTTTGAATGTTTGAAGCTTTTTAAAAATCGAATGCTATTCCTGAATTCTTTTTTTAGCTGAAGAAAACTCTGTCTCTGAGGGTGAGTGGAGGGCAGGTGTCTGGTTGACCGATAACCTTCCATCATTCTTTCTCTAAAGATCTGCGGTTTTTCCCTAACTACTTGTAGATGTACAAGTAGTTGTATATCTGAAAAGTTAGATGTACTTTGTCAGCTAACTGAGGGGTTTATTAATTTAACCTTTTTTCGCAGAAGGAGACATCAAAGTCATAGTTTAGAGTATCTAAGAAGATTTTTGTTCCTCAGATACATCAGAAGTACACAATACATCCTCCCATGTTTCATGTTTAAGTAGATGACGGAAAACTTCGGATGCTGTCCTCTGAACAATTACGGTACTACTTTAAACGTTGACTGGTTAGCTTCGGAGCTCGCAATACTATACTTCACATCAGCTATCTGGGCATGATGATCAGAAATTGCCGTTTCAAGTACGAATGATGAGAAGTCTTTTCCATTAACATTGGTGAAAATGTAGTCAATAAGAGTTCTTGAGCCGCCAAACTCTCTAGTATAGGGAGACTATAGTATGGACGTAGGCCATGACATAGCGTAGTACTTATAAATTGACTACAGTGAGAGTTCTCAACAGCGAAGTCCAGGTTGAAGTGTGACCAGCAACACAAAAACCTCGAATTTCATTTTAAAGGAGGTTGCTAATGCAATTGTCGATAGCGTCAATAAATGAAGTTATGTCGTTCAAAGTGTTTTTTGGTGGTCTGTATACTGAGAAGACTATGTAGGGTTGTTGAATTAATCTTTAACTTGATGGCACATAGTTTACATAACCCTTCAGTACAAAAGGATCTCACATCAATTTCTTCTGCTGGTATGTTGTGCTTTACCATAATACACCCCCCCCTCTCTGCATAATTTTGCGTGAGAAAAATGAAGCAACTCGGAATCCAGGTATACGGAAGGCTTCCATCTCACGCTCAGCAAGAAAATTTTCCCGTGAAACATATTATATCAGGAGAGGTGGAGTCAATCATAAATTCTATTTGGTGAAGTTTAGGAAGGAGACCTTGACATTTTGATGAATCAGGCGTAAAGAACCACTTGCTATGGTTTTGGTTTTGGTACTGGAATCCTGCCTAAAAAAATCCTTGTTGGTGAAAACTCTACTCCTGAATTGATTTCTTGACCCACAACCCTCAGAGGAAACATTGTCTGCCTTGGGTAAGAGCTGGGTTTGGGGGATTTGGTGGAACAGGAAACCTATTGGAGTGATGGTCTGAGAGCGAGTTTATTTACAGCGTCAGGTTACAAGAGTTTTGCTTGAGTTTTGAGGCCGATGGTGAGTTTGCTTCAAAGGATCCGACAGCAAATCTGGACGGTAGAAAATTTTGAGTGTTGGACTTTACTACAATGTGTTTGAGAGGCGGATGTTACAACGGGAATTTTGTAAAGATTGTGTGATTGTTTTGATTTGATCCACATGCTTTTTTACCAATGAGAGTTTCGTGAAGCATTTCTTACCAAAAGCTATTGTTGGTGAAAACTGAATTGATTACTTGGACCCACAACCCTAGAGGAAACATTGCTTGCCTTGGGTAAGGGCTGGGTTAGGGGATTTGGTGGAACAGGAAACCTATTGGAGTGAATGGTCTGAGAGCGAGTTTATTACAGCGTCAGGTCTCTTAAGCTACACATTCACATTTAATCACTCCCTCCCACTATAACTAAGTTATTTGTAGAAGGTCATTCTGATGGCCGAACATGTCAGTTTCACCATTATGGGCTATGGACTCTAACGATGGATTGATTTTCCCTATCACGTTATAATCATTTCATATACCGCCTAGGCATATCTCTCCAGTTTACGTTCGTTTCATGATATTTGTATCTGTACATTTGTAGTTTATACTGTACCGAGTCACCTCCTTGTTCTATTTAATAAGATCCTCACACAAGTTATGTGCTCATGAGGACGGGCAGAATATTGCTAAAAGGGAATTGGTCTTTCCTCCAAAAAAATAAAAATAAAAAAAATGGGAACTCATCTAATTTTAGTGGACTTTTCAACTCGTAGTAGGCAAAAGTCAGGAGGTTAGGTTTGGAAAGCTGAGACGTAAACGCATAGCTGTCAAAACGACTAGGACGATCACAACAAAATGAGTTAAATGCTTCTCGTTTCTCTCTAAACTCCCGTCATAGAGATCATTGCGCCCTCTTAAACAACCTCTTCGATGGGTTTATAGTTCCTTAAAATTTGGAGAATAATCATCATTCCCATCGAAAAGATATTGCAAACTAAAACGATTTGTCACATTGTGTCACTAGTAAAAACCTGAAACAATAACGAAATTCTGGCATCGTGTACTGAGGGATGGGTTATAGCAGTAGCTTCGCAGTGTCGTGATTTATTAACAGTCAGGACGAGATAGTAAGAAAATTAGGATTGGTCTCATTGTGAAGTTGATAAACAAATTTTATAAATTTCGCAATACTAATAAATACAGTTTTTGAAATTTTTAATTATGGACTTAAGAACGGTATTATTAAAGACGCACATAAATATACGTTTATAGCTAGTAGAATAACTAAAAAAGCAGTATTGAGAAATATATATGTGGCTAGCCATTTATTCAGTTTAGTTTCAGACTAAACATCATATAAGCAAACCTATGTATTATGCATTACATTTTCCGGCAACACACTGAGGTGGCCACTACTCGAGCACTCTAAATGATTGCCGATACAAATTCAGATAAAGAGATAGACAGAGAGAGGGAGCCTTCATTCTTGAAACGTGAACTTTGACTTTTCAATACAATAATCCATAAAAACCTTAACCCAACAGACAATACGGTATATAAATATACAGTACATTTAATATAGTCTAACAAACAAATTTGTAACAAATTTATTACAGAATATTTTTTTAAATTTTTATAATAATTACCAATTAACTAAATTTAAAGAAATATCGATTTACTCAGAAAAATTAATTGCCCTACTATAACTCAAATACGCACCTCCTTCATGTAGGATACTTAGGTGCAAGTGGTTTTTGCAGGGAAAATATTGAAATAATATTTATAAATATAAGTAAATAGATACGAACCCAGCTTTTTAAGTTACATTTAGATAAGGCATCGTATATTAAAATTTTTGGTCTTTCTATCCGCAAGATACGTTACAGGTAGTGGCCTCAAACAAACAATGTTCTGCACTTCTATTAACACATTTTTATGTCTTTTATATGTGTACATTATTTTAATAATGAATTCGTATGTAGAAGAGAATTGATACAATAAAGGAAAACAAATAGTAAAATTGATGCCAAAATAAAAACAGTAAATCCTTTAAAATAACATAAAACTCCTTACCACGAACAAAAACTGCATAATAATTAATTTAAATAGTGCATAAAAAAATTAATGAAATATAATGGAAAATTAGTTTTGAAATATCGAACGTATTTATAAAATCCATAAACAATTAAACATTAAAAAATAAAACGTTTTGATTGCTCCAAATGTATTGTCATTTATTAAATTCACCTAAATCCTCAATTACAAAATAAAATTTGTTTCGGTAAATAAACACCAACAAAACACTTAAATAAATTTAATACAGACATATTATTAACAATTTTAGTGTTCGTATTATAATTTAATAATTAATTATAACATTGAAACACTAAACGTTAACGAGCTTATTTACTTAAGAAAGTAGACTAATTCCAAATTGTAATTATGTGGATCTTTAAAATTAGGAACTGAAGAAAATATTTAATAGAAAAATATATTCCTATTCTTTTTCAAGAAAGAAAATATTCCTATAAAATATGAAGAGCATATGTTACACATTATTAAAAGATGTTGGTATCTTAAGAAAGTGGGTAATTTGTCCAATTAAATAATGCATAATAGATGTAAGGAAAATTCAACAAAATGCAAATACTTATGCTTTACAATTCTAAATTTGTTCCATTTTAGTGGTTAAAAACAGTAAAAACTATTGTTAACAGGTTTTGATTGCCTTAAACAAAAACTTTATTTATTAGAAAATAATATAATTATTTAAAAACCTTAATAGAAAGAAAACGAAATATATATGCACTATCAGACATCAGAGTATGTTTCTTTTACTATGTTAGAAAAACGCTACGATTAAAATGTTTTCAATTTTTTAATATCTAAAAGTTAAAACTAAAACATTGTTAGAATGTTGTTCAAAAGTATCAGGAAAATTTGGTACGGCAGTGACAGAGGGGTGTTCTCTGATTGTAATAAAATAATCTAATTCAATGGTGTTAACCTGGCAAACTATGTTTAAAATATTTAGTTGCAAAAATGTGTAGCTTTTAAGATTAATTAAAAATAACAGAAGACCACCAGAAAATCAGATAAATAAGTAAACACTAAATTAAAACAATATTGCATTCTAAAAATTTAAAGATAATTTTATACAGAGATTTAATTCCTTTGCTATCATTTAAAATCAATATTGTACTTGTGAAAATTTAAAATCCGTTTACAGTAAATAAAAATTAAATTGCTTAATACTAGTGTTTTATATACATTTAAAGTTTCAAAATGTATTTTATAATATATTTATACATAGCGTAATTATCTCTTAATATCCCAGATTCAAAATGGAGGGCAACATATACTGGTGTAATTATGTGTATTTTATAGTGTCCATATGGCTACGCTAGGCTGTTACGGGTTAAAAAGTTTATATACTAGCTAGTTTATACTGAATGACTCACTAAAACATTATTAAAGTTAAAAAAAATATTTTTTTTTGTCACGAAACAAATTTCGTAGTACGAGTTTAAAACGACAACACTGATTTAACAATATTAACTGTTAATACAATTACCCGATATTAAAAAAAACAGTTTAACCATATAATACCTCAAATATAATATACATTATAAGTGATCGACGAAGCTTAGTAAAACCTTTCTTTATTCAAAATTGTATTTTAGTGTAAGTAAATATAAATTACACATTATTTTATGTGTTAGCGAATTTCAGCCAATCACTCGATATGCAAGGACGCTATAAATGTTCATAACACAATACTTCGGTCTTTTTTGTTACGATTAATTCACACATTAGCAAGCCCAGGTATATTAACACTTATCTCCGAATATTGGCTGTATACATCTTCTCTCACAATGATGATTTCAATTCTTTTTTAAGATATTTTAAATCTTCAAATGTATTCAATTTTAAACAAACACATGGAAACAACCTGCGTTGTCTGAATCCTTACAAGACGCTATTTTTATTTCGGCTTTTTATAGTAACAGTATATGTGAAAAACCTTTAATTAGCATTAAAGCCTTAGATTACAAAATTATGAAAAGTGCATCGTTTGGGAGAGTGGATGACTGATCCTTGGGTTTTTGTAAAAGCGTTGGTTTATTCTGTCATTGGAATTTTTTTCTTTTTATTAATTTAATTTGGCAATATATTTAATTTGCTACAAAATGGGGTAGTTTTAACTTATGATTTGCCATATCATTGTAACGTCAAAAACCTGATGAGGCAGTGAAATGAAATGCACGTCACACTAACATTAGTAATCGTACTGTCAAGTATTTTACGTCTGATATAGGCTTTACGTCATAAACCGTCTTTAATATGTCGGCACTGTTGTATATGTATGTGAGATTCAATGCATGACTAGTTGACATCTATGAGGCTTTTATTCGTGAACTTAGAAACATTGAATAGTTTTAACTCCTACTTAAATATGTTGTATACTCAAGTTATGCAGTATATCAACCTTCAGATAAAAAGATTACTTCCCATCCCAATAATGCAGCGGAAAGTAGATACATATTTGCCACTGTAAATACGTTTTCCACGGATTTCATTACCTTGCGTTCAGCTTCACTGTTATAATGTTTATATAAATAACCAAAATATTTGCTTAGCAGAGAGATATAGAACGCAAATATTATATAAAGACTTATCTCTGAATATTGGTTATAAACATCTTTAATATTGTAACATCTTCCAAGACGAATAAATTGTTTGAACTGCTATTCAACCAAAAACAAATTCACTTCCGTTCTGCTGGCAAAACTAGTGTCTTGTGTATTGATAAGCTGCTTCCTCAACAATCCGCTGTGAGTTCCCTTAGGTATCATGTATCCCTCAGGAATAAGCAATCCTGATACAGGAACAATAAAACGTTATCTTATTTCCCTTAGGTATCATGTATCCCTCAGGAATAAGCAATCCTGATACAGGAACAATAAAACGTTATCTTATTCAGATCTCCCTAGAATGGTGAAGATATTGAATTTTGCTTTGGAACTGGATTTTAACAGCTTATATAAATGATCGGAATATTTGTTCTCCTCACTTGATTGTTTTGTTAAGATGAAAGATTCACTAAATTTTGTACAACATCTTCCATGACACTTCATTAGTAGAACTCTCGAGGACGAGATTTCAGAAACATTCCAAGTGCCCAACCATCTAACAAGCGAAAAAATGAGGACATCAAAATTTGATTAGTAGCAATTTATTCAGTCAGGCTATCTTGATCCATAAATATTTTACCAAGGAAGCTATACTAAAATAGGTATAAGAGAAATCAGCACACAGAAATTAAATTATTGTTACTATTATCAGAGTAGGTGTTAATGAAAACGATTTATTGAGGTCAGATAGATACATTTTTAATTTCAACGTAATATTTTGTATTAAAACTTGCCATTAACTAATTAACCATACTCTTTCAAACTCATGGCTACTTATATGCAACAAATCACTCATGCCTAATATCAAGCTCAAAGTTAGGCTGAGTTCAACAAAAAATCCAATTAGTTTTCCCAGTGATTTGCTTTGAATTAGAAAACCATCATGCGGTACTAGGAGATGCTTTGATTGGAAAACTCACTAGAAAAATATATTCAAAAGTGCAACATAACAAAAAAATAACAGTTGATTGCTAAAAAAACTATCCTATTTTAAAAATGCGTTTAATTATAGCTGATTTTAGAATATATAAAAATTTATTTTGAAAAAGAAAAATCGATGAATTTTATCAGGGTTTGTATTTTATCATGTTGCATTTGGCAAGTTACTTTTGTAATAACGTTTTAGAAACCATAATGACATGATGTTTGTAATGCAAGATTTTGTCGACTTCCAGCCCTGTGTTATACAGTGAGAAGGCTTTATTAAATGTGGATGTTGAATTACCTATATTTAACATTCCAGTTAGTGTAGCATCTGAAATTCGACACGGTTACGACTCAGCATCTGGAATCTGGATTCAACATCCGTCTGAAGAAATCCAAGGAAATGTCAGTGGAAAATGTGACTAAAACGAACTCCTCGCATCTTTTCGACATCAGAGACACCCAGACTAGACAAAAGCTATATCTGGTTTATCCAGTGATTCATCCAGTGAAATGTAGATAAAGACATGTGTTCTCATTGTCTTTCCATTTGCACTTCTGAGTACAATACGTCTTTTTAGATAAGATCTCTGAGATCGTCTAAGTAACCGATTAAATTCCCGTCAATTTCATTCAAAAAACCTTTCAAATTCTAACACATAATGTTATTACTATTCAAAAATATTTTTTGAACTAGTTTTTTGACACATTTTAATTTCGCAAGTGGGTGATCAATCATAGCGTAGTGACCTAGAACTGCTGTGAGAATGGTCAGATACGGAAACGCTCAGCATAGAGATATAAGGTTATTTGGCAAGTTAGTAAATGTGTTTAACTATGTGGTTACTCGAGTTGCCGTGTTCTTAGACCATGTTAATAAAAATATATTAGTATACTGATAATTCACTTGGCAAGGGGGTTTGTATGGTCTAACAAATTAATATTAATATCGCCAATTAAAATCTTTCTTCTTTACTATAAAAAACTTCAGCCAGAAAGAAAATATCGAATACAATTTTGCTGGGACATTTTTGGCTGATATATCCTGACCATACACCATTATCACAAATAAAAAGATTTATCTCACACTAAACAAGGCAAATATTCGTATACGTTGAGTACGTCCGATCCGCACTACTAGAACATTCAAATCATTCAAGAAAATAAAGTAATCATTTCAATAATAATTTAAATAAAAATGAGGCAATACACTTTTTTACATTTGTTGTTTTGTTTAATATGCTTTAGTTTATGAAATCGTTTCACTTGAATGCTTCAATTACTTAAAACTTGAAGAAAGTGGAAATCAAACGGAAATTCCCTTGAGAGAAACAGATTGGCTGCCAGTTAGAAAACCGATCTCCTGAGAGACTTGGACCATTAATATTAAACTTGGTCCATTAGCACTATTCTACTTGAGTACGGGTATTGATTGCGTTACAAACATTCACAAGGTAACTTGTAGTAAATGAATTCTTTCAATGTAGTCACTTGCCTTTTTACTGGTTTTCCGAATCTAACAGTAAAAAAGAACATTGTGTTAATGTTTTACAGTAATTATTGACATATATACAGTTATACTATACGTTTTACTTAATACCGTATTAAAAATAGTGGTTATTCAACAAACCACATTTAAATATTTTTGCCTATGACTATTTAGTCTATTTATATACATATGTTTAACTCATTTTACAGACAAGGGGGATTTTTTCAGTACATATCTAAATGATTATTAGAGTAAATGTTTTGCATGAGATGTTTTAATTAGTTTCAAGGGGTAAATTTCATAAAATGTAAAACATTTCTTTGCGAACGAATAAAACCTTTTTATACTGTACATTTAAAGTAGTTAAATTTCCTTACAGTATGCTACATAAATAAAAATATAATTTTGGATGAGTTTTCATGTTGTTGAAACAAAACCAGGATAAATATATGTTGCTCTAGTAAATCATAATTTATAATTTACTTAATGGATCAACATTATGTGTCCGCCAGGTGAAAGTGATTTGACTTGCATCCAGATTCACAGAATATATAAAATGAAAATCAAGTTATTTAAAATCCTTACTACATACTTTAATTTTAAATAATACTTATTAAACACGGCCATTGTTATTGTTTACCAGTTCCACCGAATGAGGGGTGAAGATAAGAATATTTACTATGAAAACTTATTAGTATTAACAATCGTGTGGAATTCTTCCTTGTTGTGGACTATAGGTTTTTAAAAGGTTCTGTTGGGTGTTAGAGCTTAAGAACGGGAAAATAGTTTAAGTGAATTCATTGAATGTAGTGCTAGCATTGAATTTTATCATTATACCTATAAATAAATTACATCTGAGAAGTTTATGTGGATAAATAACTTGTCTTCCAAATTGTAAGCATTTTACCAAATGTATCTTATAAGGAATATAAACTTGCTTTGTTTATGTACATGTAACGTTTGAAAAACTGAGAATTATCCATCTCTGCCTTACTTGTTAATTATTTGCTTAGTTACGTAGCTGTTATGTTGTTTCTGTCTTGTTATGACATCACCTTTTGCTATTAACATTTAACTCGTAGTGGAATAGGCGAATGAAGAAGAGTTGCAGAGATGCAACTTACTACACTAGAGCACAAACTGTATTTACATGTCGAATATAAATTAGAATATACTTTTACCGATTGCCAATTAATGTAAGCATGTTATACAACATGCTAAACTACATTGACTTTAGGCTTATATGATAACGTATGGTTTAAATCCATATAGAGAAAATCTACGAGCGTAGAGTTTTCGGGATTAGAGTTTGTGTAAATATTGAAGCAACAAGTTAAGGTACAAATAAAAGAATGAAATTCATCCAAAAAACCGTGATTGGATTCAGATATACTAAGGGACTCTTCCTTATTCATGCAGTTTCCAAACCACGTCCCCTATTGAGTCCACGCCTCAAACAAGTAGTAGTGAGGCCAGGTCGATTAAAAAAATTTGGTTTTTATTAAGTTTTCTATCAATGATTACCATTTACGCATTTGAGTTAAAGAAAATTCCTTTTCCATGTAAGGTATAAGAATGTGGTCTCCAGGCGGGGCATGTTTAAAATATATTTGTAAAAGGAACAAGGGAGGTAGATATATGTTAGTAAAAATAGGGAAACCTGTAAATAACTATCAATTTCTACAGATACATGCTACAATATAGTTAGATCATATATCAGAGTTCCAGATCCATCAGACTATAAGTACTGTAGGAAGCGTTTGAAATATGACGTTGAAATGCGAAACATAATTACGATAGTCATAATTCATCCAACCATCGCTCACCTAGGATTGCTAAGAACAATTTACTTTATTCATTATATTTTAAACAATAGTACAACAAAATGTTCAGTTACATCATTAAAAGCAGCAGTAAAGATAATAATGGATCACAATATACATACTAATAACACCAAAAACAGTCAACTAATTGAAAATCAAAAGTCACTAATTGAATAAAACATACTAAACATAATAGGTGCATAAAACTATTAGAAAATAAGCAGCAATAAACAGTACTCAATATAATGTACGTTAAAAAATTGTAGATAATTATAATGAAACTAACGCAATATAAACATAACAAGCTGTGAAATAAAGAATTATTTATAACACCAAAACAAACTACCTTTGATTATTGTTTTATGGGGTATTCTTTAAAAACTGGCTGTCATAAAAGAAGTCTATATAGAGAATAGTTTATAATGTTTATATGCACTATTCAGATTAATGAAAAAACAGCTCTATCTTTTATATACACCATCAAATTAGTCTCCAAACAGCGCAGGTTGACTAGTTAGTATTAATTAAATACTAAGTAGTGAGATTGAGGATTTGAAGAGTCGCATATGATTATTAATTTATTGAAAGGATGCTTAATTTCCTTTTACTTGTTGGCTTAATCACTCTACATGATACATTATGAAATATGTATGTATTTAATAAGTTTTAATTTATAATCTCACATATAAACGCTATTTGTACAATCTGAATTTTACAAAATCATTAATGTGTATGTATATAATATAAATATTTGTATATTTTTATATATTTTATATTTGTATAATGTATATATATATATATTATATTTATTTATTTATATATAATATACATAATAAAACCATAAGCATACATAATAATAACATTTTGTTATATTTGCAATGTAAGTGGTTTTAATACGACACTAAGTAATCAGCAGGGGATATAATACGTAAGTATGGTACATATTGTTTAAAAACATTGCTAGTGCAATGAATTAAATATTTTGTATTAAGATATAGCGTTTATATTCATTAATAATATACCAATTTTAAAGGAATACAATTTAACTTTGCAATTAAAATGGGTCAGCAACAGCATATGATTACTAGTGTTTCATTAAAGTATTTACTAAATTAATAAAATTTCTCTAACTTCCATTTACATTTTTAGCTTTGAAACATTAGTTTCAAAAAGTCCAATTCCACATAAAGAAAGTAGTTTAAAAGTTAGGGGAAGATGAACTCGATATCCGTGCTCCGTCTTGGGTGGATACTACTTTGAGATGGAGTTCACCTTAGGAACTTCTTGTTGGGATTTTACATGATCAGAATATTTTTATAAAATTATGTTAAAAACATTTCGAAAAATGATCTATTAAACACCATCATAGAACTTGATCTTGTCTATATTAGAATAAATTGAAAATTTTGAACGTTTAAAGACTCGATAGAATGTAACGGAAGTATTACCATTCAATTCGCTAAATATAACCTGCTAAAAGTTATATTTTGTAGCTCATTATATTTAAAAAATTTGTTTATTTTACGAGTTCGCAGAGCCTTCATAGTTACCCATAGAAGACTATTGCAATCTTTACTTACGCTCAACCAAATCCCGTGGCATGAAATACTCCGTTATAAAACTCGAAATTCATTCTGTATAAATGAAACTTCGTTATTTTTCAAGGTATCGTAGGGAAAGACATACGTAATGAAATTTTTCAGGCCATCCTAGTGATACCTTTTCCTAACGCATAGCTAATTACATAAATTTTCACCTGGCTAACACTATAAGAAATACATTAAACTATTTTGATTCATACTTATAATAATATAAAAAAGCTGTTTCCCAATAAAATATTATGCTATGAATTCTATAATAATAAAAAGTATTAAGGAACATAGTTAAGAAATGCTTTAGGCCAAATGGAATCGAGTCAGCCATTGTTTTTGTAAGACTGTTGGACATTTCTGTAAACGACTGCCAATCCTCTGTTATCGTGGACTTCATTCCACTGCTACCAACAGTTTACTCAATTACAGGTTTTCAACGTACCATATCGTGATAAAATCGTACAACGTTAATTTTTTGCATTTTCATTGGTGCATACATTTAAAAATCTACTTCATATATTGTTTTCTATAAGTATAATTGGAATTAATTATTGATTAAAAAACTCCATTTTACAAGTTAAAATGCTGAATAAACTGTTTGTACATACAATAAATATCTATGAATTAAATTATGTGCTAATTGATTTCCTGTCTAAATGAAACACTCAGAAAATAATATCTAACTTACATTATAGTAACAAACCCTGGCCTCAAAATGACTATCTAACCATCGTTCTACTAAATAAAAATATATTTAGTCTGGTTTTCTTAAATAGATGTATTAGTTAATCTTGGCTACAAAGTATGTGACTGTGTCAGATTTCAGACGCTGCACTAAGCGGGAATTAAAATGGATCTAAACTAAACATATAAACATAATAATCCTTAAGTTTACTTTACGCTACGGTAAAGGATGTAATTTTAAAATTAAATAAAAACAAATAATAGTGAGAAAAATGTGATTGTTTTATTTCCTTAGTAGTGCCTGATATAATAAATATTGAGTAACACGTAAAAATTTAACTTTCAGAAAGTGCTGATTAATTACATAAAACCTGCATTATTATTTTAATGCTGCAGATTTAGAATAGTATAACATTATATACATGCATTCATTGTTAATCAATTAATTATTAGTGAAAGAAAACAGATAGAGTAACGCCTGGACATTTAAAAAGTTCAGACTGTCAAGTCTGTAGGTGACGCCTAAGGCATAAAATACCGCCTTAATACTTTCTTCACCTCCTTTCATATACTATTCCCTTAAGTGTCTTAGGTTCTGAATAATATAGAACCGTTTTTCCATAACGCCTCTGTAAAATAAATCTCTTCGAAACCCATTTCTTCTCCAAACCACTTATATATTATCATATTCCGTAAATAAAAATGCTATGAGAGAGCATTGAAAGGGTTATAAACAATAATAAAGCAGCATATTGTTTTAAGTTTGCTTGCAAAGTAGAACAAAGAAATGTCTTTAATGACACTATAATGCAACCGATTATAATGCTATAAAAAACCTTTCTAATCTCCTTGGAATATTTTTGAGTCAATTATGATTTTCAAAACTATTATTCTTGTATAGAATCAAGGTCAGCTTCGGACACGTTCTCATTGAATATCACATATAGTGAAAAGTAGTTTATAGAATAATACGATTAGTGTCATTTTATAGACCGTTTTCAGATTTATAATTATTAATTTCTTATTATTTATCCTTTGAGTGGTAAACTAAATAGACTACTGAGTTCTTAAAGATACAAATAGTAAAGAGTACATAATAAGGTACACATATTAAATGAAATACACTCGTTGATGTATAAAATGCACCGTGGTTGCCCTAGGCCCAAAAGGTATAATTGCAAACTAGAGATAATTAATTTGAGTAGTTTACAAAAAAATAATGTGCACTCTAGGATTGATTCACTCAGCCCTATTTCTAGTAATCCAGGAAATGTATTGAAGTTTCCTGTCATTAAAGTCCTTTGATACAAAAGTTGAAACAAAGGGAACTCATGTTTCATTATAGAGTATGAAACGGCAACTTTGTTCCCGCCCATTAATAACTTTACTATCAACTTTCAGCAGTGACGTTTTACATTAATATTTAACTTTGGCATGTTTACAAGTTTTTTGAACACCATTTCCTTTAGGGCAGCAAATGAAAGACTGGTAAAATACAAGAATATTATTTTTAAACGTTTATAAATTACGACCTAGGTACGTTATTATTAATATAACATCACAAATATAGTGTTTTAATATGAAATTCAGTAATCCCTGTTCTAGAACAAACGAGATAGATACGAAAAACAGAAGTAGTTGCGACAGCTGAGCATATGTTGGCAGAAAGTAGATATATACATATGAGCTGAGCATTATAACTCGTACTATAACAGCTGAGCATTGTTGGACAACTGAGTGTATGTTGGGTTTTCTTGCGATTGCAAACTTTTTCAATATTGTGTTGTGTTTGGAAGTTGTATTGAAATATTGTTACCAATTGGCATTCTGGTTTACTGAAGTCCTCGGTTTAAGAACGACGATAAAACATTAATAACGATTTCTAGTCTGATATTTGACAAACTGCACGAGTAAGTATATTTGGGGTGATCTATGTTACGCAAGTATAAGCAAAATATGTTATTACTTACCCTATTTAAAATTATAAAACATAAACTTATTAAACGAATATATGAGAGTTACAGAAATAAATATATTATCATAAAGAATAAGTCATTTAAACCAAAAAAAAAAAAAAAAATAAATAATTTCCCTAATGAATTGACCCTGAATTATTTAAAAAATTAACTTTAACTACAAAATAACGATTATTCTCCTCTTTACGATTATTTTTAATACAATTTCCAAAGAATGTAATATAAATGTAATATATACCACGCAATTAGGTATGAACAGTTTAAACACTCCTTCATAAAAAATCTTTGTACGAATAACCATTTAATGTCTTATTAAAATATGTTCAACATATATTCAACTTTCGGCTTCTGTTATTATTTCAGTAGCATATCTATTGGCAATAAATACAGTATACAAGATAGTTTCTTCTCGTAAAACACTGATTCGTTTCTTTTCTAGTTATTCACTCTCCGACTATCACTTTGGGATTAATTTGCCTATAACTTATTTAAATCCACTTAAGAACAGATTAGCCATATAAAAGATAGTGACGTTTCATAAAAAATACATAATTTATAGATTAAACAGAAGGAAAGAGAAAGACATGGGAATAACCTAGGATAAGGCTATTTTCTTTTGTTTCTCCAAAGATTGCCTCCCAAGTATTTTTCTCAAATTATAAACGATTTTATTGTATAAATCGATGGCGTGTTTAAGCTGTAGTTAAGGGATTTTAAATTGATCCAGGAGAGAACACCAAATTTTGATTCGTAAAGTCCATACTTTGGAATCCTAATATACTTAGCTAAAAATCTTAGACAATTGAAAGGTACAATGTATAATGTACAAAGTATAATGCAACATTTTATACGGCTCGTAGTTCTAGTTACAAGTTTCATAACAAAAATTAAAAAGATATAAATAAACAATCATACGTTAAGAACCTGTGAACCAAAACAATTAATAAACATTTTTGGCGTTAAATAGTTTGAAAGACGTCTAAAGAGATGCAAAAGTTATGTGTTATTAAATATTTTATTATTAAATATATATAACAGTGCATTAGTATAAACGTGAAAGTTAATCATGATTGATATATGGATGTTTTGATATTTGTACGTTTAGGTGCTAGAATGTTTGAAAATCAATCATAAAGATTTATTGGGCATATTTTTGATAAATTCGGTATGTAATTTGCTTGGATATTACATTAATATACAGATTTAAAATAAACCTTATTATAAATAAATATTCCAGAATTAGTAATTGCATGATCAAATTTTCATCTGACATCGTGTGTTGCAAATAGTTACGATAGTCATATTATTTAAATTTGACTATAGATAACATCAGTTGCAAAGCGTAACCATAAATTAAGTATTAAAAATTAATTTTCATGAACATTGTAGGATGTCAAATTTACAGTATCTAAAAGAACTAAAACGGAGGGATCGGACATTAGTATGATGCAACGAACCATTCGCTGGGTGGATTTTGTTATGGCAGAAAAGCATCGAGGAGGCAGTGAAGGAACATACGATACTAATTAGGTATATAAAAAAGTGAATACGGCAAATAACTAGAAAGAAGACATAACAAGTGTACTACGTGGCCGCGTTATAAGATTATAAAGGCCAGCCAACAGGCAAAAAGAAGAAGAAAAAAAAATTATGGTTGCCTGTAAAGTCGGTTTTACGGGCGAAGATTTTACGTGACAACGTCTTTTTCTCGGTAGAATATTTATTGATATGAATATTATTAAATTGCACAATAGGAACAAGGAATTGAATGAAAATAAGAATTGCACAAATTTTAACTATAGAAATATATTTTGTTTACTAAAACATTGTACATAATTTGAAATTAATTAAAATTTGTTATTGTAAATGGTAAAGTTGAATAAAACATTTACTAAAATTGGAATTTGAAATTCTTGCTAAACACAGTTAAATTCTAACTTCGCGCGTGGTGATTGGTCGGTTTAGTTCGTTTGTTTGGTCGCACTGTTATGACAGGTTATAGGTTATAATTTGTTATTTTAAATGTTTGACTAGCAATACGCGCTGTTTCTTCTCAATCGACTGAATTACGATTGATTGCAGAGTGATTTAAACTAATAATTTACTTAACACTATCAACATTTGTCAATAGTTTGACATAACCTATAAACTCAGTTTCTCAACTTTTGTGTCAATCTAACAATTAATCAATCAATCATAGTTTACGATAATGAAATATCAGTGTACAATTATTTACCTTTATTGTTGTAGTTGTTGTAAATGACGAATCTAAGCACTCCACATTTTCACGAATAAACATAGTTATCTGCTTTATCCCGTGCGGCGGACCCACAGTTATCTGCTTTATCCCGTGCGATCCCGTGCGGCGGACCCACTGGACGGGCATCGTAACGTTACCGGGCGTTAAACTTTGTCATGAGTGACTCCGAGCCGCAACCTAATTTAAGACGTTGTCACGTCAAAACCTATATAAATCCTAGACGGAACCAGGGAAATAGCATATAGAGAACGGAGATTGTAAAGCAAGTCGCCACAGTGTTCTATATAAGGTTTATATAATAATTATATATATATATATATATATATATATTATATATTAATAATTAATATATTATATATATATATATATTAATAATTAATATATATATATATATATATATATATAATTAATATATATATATATATATATATATATTAATAATTAAATTTACATCATAACAGTTGATAAACTCAACTGTTATGATGTACATTTAATTAATTCAAGCTGGAAGTGCGCCTAAACGTGCAATATCTATGATAATAGCTAGTCGTAATGTTACGTACCCTCTTAACCACAAACATTATATAATGTCTTCTTCATATCTATATGCCTATTTACGTTTGAAAATCCCCACAGGGTTCTTTCATATAATTATAAATTTTTTCACTAAAATCTAAGGACTTTGACTTTATTAAGCCTCCGAACTGCCCTAAAATATTGTTACTTATAAATTGTTACTGAATAATTAGTCCTATATAGACTAGTTCCCTCATTGGCCGATGGAAGCAACAGCTTACTGAAAACACTCTAAACTAGTCTGTATACAACACGGCCCCATTTACAACATTTCCTACATTGGCTGATGGGAGGAACCGCATAACTTACTGCTATTCTAACTAACTGTATTCTAGATTGTTACAGTATTATTTATTTCATTTCTCCTAACCTGGTTAGTAACGCTAGCTGTTTACCCAGCAGGGATCACTTCTGGCTGGTTTATACCTTCCAGTTGAACCCACCCCTGGGCACAGCAGAAACCGATGTGTCACTTCAATCTGGGCAACCTTATGGATGGACATGACAGGAGCGGCACATCACTGGACAGGAGCGGCACATCACTAACCGTTTATGTCGAGATTCTTGGGTTCATGGGCAATTCGATAGGTATAGTCTACTGTGGGAGATGACTGTTGGAGTTGGTGGGGTTTGTTCCCTAACCTCAGAGGTTCATGCTAACCTCACCAAGGGTATGCCACCCCCTGCCTATCTTGAATGGAGAGGCTGGTTCAGAGCTGGCCTTCCCTTCTTCCAGGGGGACATGACTTTGAGACGTAGTGCCCTAATTCTTCGTCATGGGTCTCGATAGGAGGCGGCCCCTACTCCCCAACCTTACCCATCCTGAATATCCTGTCACTCCGGAAGCAGCGCAAAGGTCATTACAGGACTAAGTGCAATTTATAAGCTTCTTGTCCTAAAAACAAAAAGAAAACGCTACCAGGGTAACAGAGTACGATTGTGAGCACGACAATTACTTTAATTCCTAATTAATACGGAACTTATTGTTTATAAATATGATCTACTCACACCAGCCTTGAATAATTTAACACTCAGACGTTATTCATTACATATATAAAAAAGGTTAGCTGCTTAAATTTGTGAAAGATATATTTGATGCTTCAAACAACTTTTAAACGTTCATATATAATTTTATATATCCTATAATTTCAAAATACAAAATAGTTGTTTACAGCACCATAAAATTAAATTAAAAAAGCCTTTTCGAATTTACGTACAATTGAAAAAAAATTACTAATTATTTTGTAAATTGTTTAGTATCTTAGAAGCCTTTAGGATTGCAGCCATTAACTCAGTTTTGAGTATAAGTATACAATACCAAATATTACTAAAACTATAATTTCAAAATACAAAATATTTGTTTACAGCACCATAAAATTAAATTAAAAAAGCCTTTTCGAATTTACGTACAATTGAAAAAAAATTACTAATTATTTTGTAAATTGTTTAGTATCTTAGAAGCCTTTAGGATTGCAGCCATTAACTCAGTTTTGAGTATAAGTATACAATACCAAATATTACTAAAACTAAATAAAACGTCATACTAAAATGTAATTTATAATTGATTGAAATCAAATCTGGCTTTCAAACGAAATGTATTGGTGTTCTCTGAAAGCTGACAATTGGCAGTGATAAATAAGTTGTTATTAGTATAATGACCATAATAATGATCAAGATTGAAATATTTTCCATCGGTTATTTCTGATTCATGATAATTTTTATTCAATGTACCTTAATCTTAAGTTTTAATGGATTATTTATACCAATATATTAACCAACAAATGAACCCCAGAATCCTCAGAGGCAATGTTTTATAGCCATGATGTCTTCATCAATAAGCTGTAATTCTCGTTCAGTTTTGATTCTTCTAAAATTACCTTGTCTAAACTCACTAACGAGATTTAACGCCCCTAATATTTCAAATCTTATTAAAAATCACAATTGGGATATCACAATTAGGATATCACAATTGGGAAAGCAATACTAACTAAAAATATATGGCTTTAACAGCTTTACTTATTTTATAAGAAGTAATTTAGATTCTAAATATAACATTTTATGATAAAAGTATACATAGATGAAGTTTTGCATGCCTTATACAATTGTACAATGTTAACCATTTATGTATCAGAGAGACACGCAGTACACAGAGTGGTCAATCTCTTTTATTGAGTCATCCCTATACTTACAGTTGTTGGGTACAACAAGGTTTCTTACTATTTTATATCGAACTTGTCTGCAGTTTTGTAAATATCACTGCAATGACCTCTGGGGTAGTCTAGATCAATATTTATTTTCGTTGAATGCTATTTAATCAGGCTTTATTTTTGTAAAGGAGTACATGGTAGCCATTTCGAGCATCTTATTTCAAGATTTTTATCATTTCGTTTCGTTAGAAAATTATTTACAGGTATTAGGGTTTAAAAGAAATTCAAACTATAATTAGACACCGAATCTGATAGAGTCACATTAGAGGCCTCTAGTGTTTTAAAATTATTCTTAATTTTATGATACGTTGAAAATTATATGTCACTTGATAAAGGTTCCTATTTGAAAATTTTGACTTGCCCCCATACTATCCCAATTAGGGTTGGGGTAGTAGTAAAAATTTTTTAAACATAAGAACTCCTCAGTTATTTATATAAAAATTCCTCAAGGAAATCACTTCTTCTATATTCATAAAAAAGGTTGTAAGGAAGAGGAGGAGGTTGGGACTATTAAGACACTTGGTATAGTTGTAAATGAATTAACCATTTAAGTAGCAGAGAGGCCCAGTACAAAGCGTGACAACTGACCATTAACATGTCAATCTCTTTTATTGAGCCATCTCTATCCTTACAGTTGTTGGGTAAACCGAGATTTCTTACTTGATGTTGTGACTTGTCTGTCATTTTGTTAGTGTCATTGCATCAGATTGATCACCAATGTGCTCGGCATTAGTATAGGTTATTAGTAATTCTCTAACCTTGTCTTAGTATAGATTTGGTTAGCTGTCGGTAGTAAAATAACAGCCAATAGAGAAGATTAAAAACTTCAGCTAATAGTTATGAAAACCTCTCTCCAGTACTATTATGTTGAGTGTCTATAAAATATTGTACACTAACAAATATTTTTATAAAAACTTTCCATTTTTTTATATATTGATTTCTTCTATAGGTGTCTCGATATAATACAAAGTGTATGAGGGGATTAGTTTGATTTCACATACTCGGTTTGTGAAAATTGACCTGTATTAGTGGTTAATGTATGAGTATATTCTTGATAACATTGAAAGAAAGGTTCTTTTAATGTCACTGCAAGAAGAGTCAAAACTTTATGAAATTGACTAAAGAGTGGATGTTCAGTGTAATAAAATAAATATTGCTGAGCCTATTATTTGCATTGATTCGAGTTGAAATCAATTCCTTTATTGCGGCAATAAGTCGGTAATTGTCATTCTATTAAAGTATTTAAAGTGGAAGAAATTTGTATACTAATTACCTGTCCAAGGCTGCAGCCTGCATTGCCCACTTCAGCATAGCAGCGCACAAAAGGGCAAATGCTGCCACCAAATACCGTGACACTACCAGAGTAACACTTCAGCCTTAAATTCCTGAATGTTTGTAATAGCGAGCTAAACATTTAGTATGAGTTTTATTTGTTTAAAAACATTAAAATAAACAAATACATTCTTAATAATTACCCTTAAAATCTTATATAAATAGTTTTGGGGTTTTTATTTGTTAATATTGAAATACCGGATTTGATTTGGAGTGCCAATGACCGAGTGGTCTAAGACGTTGGAATTTGAGTCTGAGTTAGAGATAGCGCAGGTTCGACTCCTGTCTGGGACCGTTGCACTTTTTATCAGTACCATCGACCTTATACTGTACCGACTCTCCCTCCTATTCTTTTTGATAAGATCCTTGCACAGGCCAGTGGCCCATTAGGACGGGCAGAATAAGGCATAAAATGGGATCGGCTTCTCCTTAAAAAAAAAAAAAAAATAAATAAATAAAAATAAAATACACACAAACAGCCAACCATGGTCGTACTAACATTAATGAACCAGACTCGTAACATAAAACACAAGGCGTTGAAAAATAAACAGTTATATGTCAAGAAAAGCTAATAATAAATGTGTAACCAAGTCTATGAAAAAATATAGAATTAAATTTTAGATCTTTATTATACCCTAATCACATAACATAGTTCAATATCCGTGTTACGTACTGTTTTAGGGTTGAAGAAATAATTATTATCATGGTTAAACTACTGTAAAAAAATTAAAAATTTAGGATGGTGTGGGATATAAATTTTGTTTGATTTAATTTGCCTTAACTAGATGTCTATAAATATAGTAACCCAAATTGATCAATTCGTACTAGTTACTTAAATGCACTCACCTGAGAACCATTTTATAAATGTTTTGTTGTTATAACATATTTTTGCTTTCATACATTTTTAAAGGTTTTGTACACAATTATTTTATCTTTACTGTTTCAGTAATACTTTAATGCAACTTACGGCAAAGTACTGAATAATATTATATCGTATGAATAGAAAAACCATTGAGTTCTTTGTATTGTACGCAATACAAAAATAAAGGAATTATTCTACTGAGTTCCAGACTTTGGGGCTGATTAAATAATGCAACTACAATTATAAACCAATCCTTATAATGGTAAATAAGAAAGACCTCTGTTAGTCTTTGACAAAACAGCCATAGAAAAATAAGAAAACAAAAGTTGTAGCTAAAGTCACTCAGTTCCTGCACAATACAATGGACACAACTTTACCTTAATGTATTGCCTTTGTAAAGCTAAATCTCGACCACTTCTGTTCTTTCAAATACAGTTACTCCAATATAGTTGAGTGTAAATGCTTCTTGTCGCATAAGTTCTACTTATGAAAAAAAGTGTATAGATGTGTTATTAATAATTAGTTGATCAATATGAATAAAAATAGAATACCATATTATTACCACTGAAATAATGAAATATCGTTTTAATGAATTCTATAAGGATAATGATTATTTTACTGTTAGAAATAAATTATTATTTAATTCAATTAAATGTCGGAGTCAGTCACGTCGACTGTCTCTGATCATGGCTAGTTATATTTAAAGTTTATTTTATAATATACTCTTTGATGATAAGAAATAATTAACTAATTAACTAGTGAGTGAATGCACTTTTGACAACCTAATAATTTTATTTATTTTATTCAATGATTTCCCTCGCTTTAATCTCTCTCTCTATAATATATATATATATATATACTAGCTGACCCAGTGAATTTCGTTTCACTTACCTCTTAACCATATTAATTTAAACCCTAATTATGTATTGCAGAACCGGTAACTTTATAAAGGCATCATCATCATAGTATAGGCCATGCTATGGCATCTTAGAACTGTTCAAAATTCAATGAATACAGCGCTTTCTACACCGCAGCTGTTGAAAAATGCCACAATAATTATTAATACAAAAAAAATACAAAAAAAAAAAAAAAAAAAAAAACATAAAGGTGTCTTTAAAAAGGTGTTTTAAATTTCTGTCAGGTCGCTTTGTTTTTACAATTGGCTGAATTCGTTTGTAACGTGATAGTCACTTTCCTTTAAATTGATTGATTGATTTGTTTTTATAGAAGAAGAAATTTTACATTGCATTGTCCCTTTTGCAAAAAGTGGATAGAACGGCAGAATAAAACAACTACCTGTCCAAGTTGCACTAAAAATTGTTAAGATGCGACGAATGTTTGAAAATAACCGCTGATACTTTCAACTTTTGTATCAAGTGCGGTCACAATTTGAGTCGCATAATAAGAATTAACAGGGCCAAGGAATAAAAAAATCAAGTGAAACTACAATTAATTGTTATCAAAACCGAAGTTCGTCTCAACAATGCTATCATCATCAACATCATCTGAAGGAATAACATTTTCAGAACTTAATTTAACTGGTGAAGAATTAAAATATTTGGATGAGATAGAAGAAAATCAGGAGCACAACATCGCCAATATTCTGGTTGTGCCAGACTTGTCCGAGTCACCGAGGCCTCCCGCCACGCCGTCAGGTCCTAGCGAGCAAAGTGAAGACATCATTAGCAAGCCGGGTTTATAAATAATTTTGATATAGAGGTGGAGTTTAACATTTAATTTTAACCATCATCATTCGAAAGTTATATTGTTTAAAGATTCAAGTGCCGATTTTTTTCAAGTGCCGAGAAATTTAAGAAAATATGTTTTTTACCATAAAGACTGATCAATATATGTTTAATTTGATTTGTCGGCACTATAATCGATTTCTGGATCGTAGGAGAATGCTGCTCGTTCCAGGTTCACAGGAGCATTGTGTTTGCGGAATCGGTCAATTTCCTTTTCCCAGGCTCGCTGCTGTTGTGATCGATGTGCCCGAACTCATTGCATTCTTTATCTATCCACTTCATTCTGATTTACTGTAGAACGCAAATGTGCCATACCAATACGACTCTTATCATTATCAGTCTCTTGCTGGTCATCAGTGCGATTAGCGCGTGAGGTAGCTCGCCGCACATTCGATCTACTTCGACGACCTATGTTAGGTTGTTTTCTTCTCGGCATTGTAAGCAGTAACTGATATTAATGTTATTTTGCACTAATAATGTTAAGCTGTAATGGCGACATCTTTTTTTACCCAAAATTGCATGCAGTAGTAAGTAGACATATGATACTGAGACACATCGTCATTAGTATTTGTTACAGCTGTTAAATTAAATTCAGTTAAACATGAACATCAATCAAACGTTTAACAGATAAGAACAGTTTGTATGGGAAAATCAAATTGACGTTTTAGTATTTTCCTTGCAATTTTGTTAAATTTTCTCATCGTTTAAACCTTCCCTGGACTTTCACGAACATTTCAAGACCAAAATTAGCCAAATCGGTTCAGCCGTTCTCGAGTGTTAGCGAGACTAACGAACGGAATTTCATTTATATATATATATATATATATATATATATATATATATATATATATATATATATATATATATATATCTACATAAATCTCTTTAACCACACACACACGCGCGCGCGCACACACACACACACGCACACACACACACACACATATATATTTACATTAAATTGTATAAATGGCAATAGCCTTATTTAATATCAATAAACATTCAATCACAAAAAGTACTTGCTCCGCCGGGAGTCGAACCCGGATCTCTCACTTGCCGGTAACCATTACACCACAGAGCGCTTACTGTGTAATGTATTGACTCCTGGCGGAGCAAGTACTTTTTGTAATTCAATGTTTATTGATATTATATATATATACAAACTTCAACAAAGAATATTATAACTAAATCATAGTGCATAAGCAAGGTGCTTTTTAGAACCGAACAATTGAAATATTTTGGTAGTTTTATAAACAGTATTTATAAATAAATTTTATTTATATTTCTATAGAATTTCGCGGAAGAAATAGTCGCAGTAATTGAAGAAGTAAATTGTAATTTGGAAGAAAGTTTAGTTATACGAATTATTAATCAAATATTAACTGTATGCTAGGTTAAAAAAATAAGTATTCTTCTTAGAAGGAAAACTTTTAGAATATTTGCTGGAATTAGGCAGACGTGATACAGTCGGAAATAGTATTTACCTACAAACAAGTATAATAGAGAATATAAAACTATAACAAAAACTACCAGAAAATAGAACACATTGACGTAGGTACACTATTTTAGAGTAACATCCCAAACTTAGTGGTTTAATGTGTAATTCAGAAACCCCTGTCCCAGAATGAATCGGGATAGATAAGGACACAGCTGAACATTGTTGGACAGCTGAGTGTATGTTTGCATAGTACTTGCAATTGCAATATTTTGTGATATTGTGTTTAAAAAGTTGTATTTAATAAATGTCTTTACCAATTGATTTTCTGGTTCATTAAAGTCTTTGGTTTAGCAACAACGGATACAACTTAGGCTTGAGTGAACCTTATAACATCCAACCTAAGCAAAATGGTTCGTTTCAAGGATCAGTACTGTTCATATTTGATCAGCCGCCAGTTTGTAATGAATAAAGCTTATGACGTGAGGTTTATTTTATTATGATAATAAGATATTAAAAATAATATGCATATTGGCCTAGAATTTAATTTAAGATTTAAATGACACTGCCCACGTCCTGTCCCCTATATGTTGTTGTGTGATGCTAATTACATAAAAAGATAGTCGTATATGTTACGTAATTTTTATATGCTATGGTAAACAAATTAAGGGGTGTTTATATAATTTACATACTCGTTGTATACACAAAATACAGATTTTTCAGATTCTGTAAGTCATAATGAGAGTAAATTTGACTTAAATGAATGACCGAAACTGTGCTGAGAACCAGTTTCAAGAAGTCATATTGTTGGCGGTCAGATTCAAAGGTTAACCAAACTGACAATAGTTCCCATGCCGTTCTCGCCCTATTGGGCTTTCTTCGTCTGATATGGTTGGTTAGGGAACGATGTCCTAACCTCTGACACCATATTGTGGGTTGTCAATTAGAAACAACATGGTACTCCATGTACATAGATAAAGGCACTGTCTACATAAGTACAGTACTAACATGTTTGGTTGGTGCCTGTTTCATTCAGTGATATAATATTTTGCTATGGATTTATCAGGTATAATTGAGTTTTGGTCTTATGACTAATCCATAGTACAATTGTAAATAAAACACAATGATCTGATTTTTGACGTGGCTCAACTAAGTCAGCAATAGAATGAAAAATAGACATATATAGAAAAGAGTATATATGGAATCTGTGACGAAGACACGAAGTATTTTACAAGAGAGTAAAATAAACGAGCAGAAAGTTAGTGTATAATTTAGTCTCCTACAAATAATAATAAATCCTTTGGTTTGGTTAGAGTAACTTATTGAACAAATTATATTTATCATTTATAACATAATAATGTAGGATAATTAAAAACTACATATTTTAATACACTTGAGAAGTCTATATATCATGGATGACACCGAACGTAATGGAACCTGAAGAGTCAAAGTTTCAAATACTGCCTTTTATTACACAACAGATAAAGCTATATATATGCTTCTTTTATTGTGTTAAGTATGTAAATTTGTCTTCATTAAACCACCTAATTTTTAATTGGAATTTAATTTAAAATTCTAGAAAAAATTACTTTATAAGTGTGGAGTTACAAGCAAAACAGGAAGTATCTAAGATACGGTTTTGGGAGAGCATCTCTAATGTGGGAGATATCTAACGTCATCATTACTGATTGCTTGGTAATTTATCCTCCAAGAGTAAACGTTCGCTGATTGTAAAGTGTTCTCAGTTTGCTGACTTTGTGCAAAGCATGTTCCTTTTGAAAGGAGTTTGTGGATTAAATACTATAACTTAAAAATATTCTAATATATATTTAATAAATAATTCTCTATTGCTTATGAACAAGCTTCCATTATACACAATTAATTATACAACCAAATTATTAAATAACGCTTATTTTTAATGGCTATCCCATGTAACTATGTTCGTTAAGTTCTTTCATCTTAGTTAATCTTTTCATCTATTTAAAAAAGGTACATTGAAGGGAACAATGTTCTTCTACTATTTGCGATTGTCAAGATTTTTTGATAAATCATTACACATTGTCTCGAAATGCGTATTATGATCTCTTCTTTAGGTCGATTTGATCTACTTAGACATAATTATGCATATCTAGACGAAAACAAACCTTGAAAAAATAAATTTACATTACTTGCAGATAGGGCAATAACAAGTAAACTTCGCATATATTATATTTACATTGCATTTATATAAAAATCGTTTTAGATTAATATTGTTAAGTATTTCAGTTTACGAGAAATGGAGAAAATGTATTCCAACGCAATTTCATTTAATTATATTCTTCATTTACAATAGGTGTAATATTAATTAAGT
The DNA here is from genome assembly GCF_021130785.1 of Homalodisca vitripennis. Taxonomy (NCBI): domain Eukaryota; kingdom Metazoa; phylum Arthropoda; class Insecta; order Hemiptera; family Cicadellidae; genus Homalodisca; species Homalodisca vitripennis. The sequence continues at coordinate 64,439,284 of NC_060211.1, forward strand.
TATTAATTTAATTTATAATAATTGTCTTCTACAAATGGTGGTATGTTTATTTAAATACTAATTTATTTATTATTTTTATTATTCACTTTAATGTTAATACATTCCCATATACCCTTTACGATAGAAGGTACTTCACGAATGCTTATAATTTGTGCACGGAACTACCCGGAAATTTGCCGTATGTAAATTGTGATTACGGTGGCGCTTGTTTTGGGTCCTCAGGTTCGTTACTGCTGTAGAAACTATAATTATGTTTAGAATTAGAAACAAGTTAATTTATATATTTAGATAAGCGATAATTGAGGCAGACTAATCTAGGAAATAAATGTTAACATCTTTGATGTTACCTTGCTGTAGGCATCCTCTCGTCTCACAATACGGTTTATAAATTAACCGGTTTTCATGTCTCGTCTCCGAAGGGAACAATAGTAAGGTCTATCGGGGCATCCGATAAACCATGCTAGAACATCAACATAATCAGGCTTCTAAATGTTATTTAAGGTTGATTAGTTCGCTCTCTCCATGTGGAAGTTACAAGCAAAAAAAGGGACGAACCTGATTATTCCCTGCCTATTACCCACATATACAGATATAAAGAAATTATTAGAGCCGGCTTTTTTGACGGCCATCTCACACACTTTTTTCATGGTAGTGTTATAAGAAGTGTATATCTGAGACAATATTTATGGGCAACTATTAGATTTTTCAATATCTTTAAAGGTTATTCAGAAAATATCCAAAATGTTTTATTCTTAATCGATGTAATAAAAAATTGTATAGTGTTTCTATAATGCTATGGTCCAAAAGATTAATGGAAACTATGATTAAATACACGACGTTGTTGTACTACAGGCAGGTCTTAAACTTTATTTAATGTATAACTTCTATATATTGTGTCATATGAAGACCATATTATATAGGTCCCAGTTAAATGAAAAACACTGAAATATTCGATAGTTAAAATAAATTGTCCAGTAGATGAGTACTAGATCAAAACAAGCAATCAGCTGTAGAGTAGCGCTATCTTCAGACCGACTGCAGTAACAACCTCCCCAGAGTCAGATAAACATGGAGTGCTCTTGGCTCATCTCTCCTATTGATATGTTACATGTGTACATACATATTACATAGATAAGATGTGGATTTTATGCTACACTAAACTTTATTTGTGTATCAAAATTTACGATAGAAACACGACAATGTTATTAAACAAGAAATACTTGGTGATCAGATCCTGAGTGTTACATTTCACTATAGGAAATATTAAAATTGTATAAAATATATTAGCAAGCTATTTTCTTTTGTATATTAAAATACATTCAGGTAGTTTGTTGACTGTCGGTTGATTGCTAAGAAAAATTTGTTCGTGTTTTCGGAGGCAAAGTACAATGTGTTCTGTTTCCTTCTTCACAAGATAGGAAACGCAACTCGCAACAGTCATATTAATTTATTATTCAAATTATCCATTTGTAGTTTCTACATATTATGGCAAAGTTTTTACAGATGCATGGCAAAAACAATGAATAATCAAGTAACAGGATGTTAGCATGCCTTTGAGGTGCATTGCAAAATTCTAAAATAATTAGTTAATAATTTTTTACCAGCATTTCAAGTAAAAAAAAAACATTGATATATACATACATCTATATGTATATAAAACACATATATTATGAGATTTGAAATAATTGATATAGTTATTTCAATCTTTTGTCAACTACGTTGTAAATCATTATTTGAGACAGCTTACCAATGCTCACAATTCTTGAGGTTTGTGTTTGCTCTAGTATATATATATATATATATATATATATATATATATATATATATATATATATATATATATATGTATATATAAATATGAAATCTCAATAAAGTACTTGCTACGGCAGGGTCATGTAAAAGGTGGTTTTTAAATGGCCCGAAATTTTTATCCTGGAAACTATAGATGTGAGAACATACTTTATATGGGGAACCTGTTCTTGATTTTAGGAATATTTAAAAATACATTGTATATACATCAAACTTTTAAAAGCTGCCACTATTTTCTAATATCTAAGTCAACTTTGTTTTTATGATGAAACTATCTTCATATTATTATTTATGAAAAATTTTGTTTAAAGAGTTTTATGCGTGGCTATGTTTTGTATTTCCTTTAATATCGGGGATAATTATGAAAGCTCAAAGTTTAACACTGATAAAATATCTTTATAGTAAAAGTCTGTTTCAATATTCTTAACTGTACATCTAAAAATACAACTTCAACGATTAAGGAATGTTCACTTATTTTAAAGATATTCATAAAGGTTTCAATTGGAAAGGAGGTTTATTCCTACTAAGAGCATTCCCGTTTATTCTAAGTGCCTGAATAGAATTTACGCTTTGTTCATTTAAAGCTTCTTATCTACTGCTTACAGCTGCTAAATGGTTGTGTTTCAAATTATTATACATTTTAATGCACATTTAAAAATCTTTATAAACAAAGGAAAATTATAAAATGTAAAAATAATAAGTAGACCATCATATTTCAAAAAAGACATCAGTTTTATAAAAGTTAATGAAATTATTTTAAATTTCTATAGAATCAAGTATAGGTTCCCCATTTAAAGTTTGCTGCCAGGTATATAGTTTCCAAGATCACTGGGGTAGCCCATTTAAAGAGTCACTGTGTATGGTGCAAAGTATAAAATAATAAAAAGGTTTCTATACTTCAACTAGTCCGTTTTGTGTTAGCTGTAATAAGTAAATTAGAGTATTTTTAATATTACGTTTTCAAACTCCGGACATTGTGACAGATTTGCTGCAGAAACAAACATTTTTATTTACTTAACGTTTATTAACTTAAACATTTGTGTATTTTGTATTAAGACAAACTGTACACTGTGAATTATGAAATATTTTTATTTAATTTCCTTGATATAAAACCAGCTGTCCACAAATATTTCTAAATCAAATAAAGTCTGAGTTTTATAAAGCCTCACTGATAAAGTTTGGTGCATTGTGAAGAGCTTGGTGAGAATTTGGCAACTTTACTTTTGAATTTCTTCCGTGGTTTTCTTTGTCGAAGAGCGAATATTGACGGATTGTAGAGGTTTGTCTTAGTGATTATCCACTAGACTGAATAAAAATAATTCATGACATTAATTAAACTATATATTATCCTTTTTGATTATACTGCAAGATTACTACTGTAGTTTGACCCACCCCATGTCGTATAACAGGCTTCACTGAAGCTAAATACATAATTTTATATAGTCTATAATTCATTTAATTCTTGAGATTTACTGTATATAGACAGGCAATTGAACAGGAAAGATATTTATAGTTCCTATGCAGACTATGAAATATTTTCCTCAGCCTAGTGATGGGCTTCGATGACGCCCACTCTAATCCTATGGACAAGAATGAGTTCTATGATCATGCATGTCTATGCAGAAAGAATTGTGATGCAAAGCTAAAATGATTTTGATGATACCATGCAACAAGATACATTCAAATTTTTGTTAAACATTCATTAAATCCATAGAAAACTTTATTCTTAAGATATATAACTGAAAACATACACACTTTAGTTTACTAGAACCCCTATTGATAACTAATCAAAATATAAAATATTTCAAATTTATGTCTCAAATAGTTCTTGCAATATCACAATACGCTATTGATATCATAGCTATTGGCTATACTAAAGATCAGCCAAATACGGTAGGAAAAAATTCACCATCCAATACAACGATATATTAAAGGTCCAAAAAGACGTTACCTAATGTTTTATCAATCAATGGAACAAATTAATTGCATTATATGTGTTAAAAATTAAATTTCTGTAATCAGTTTTTTAAAATATTTGTTTGTACTAGGATCTTCTCGTTGCGATGATCGTTACCTATAAGATCAATGCAAAAGCAATTGGAAATAAATCAGCCAAATCTCATGGAGTGATTGGAATGCACCATATTCCAACTCAACGTTGGCTATCATCGTCGTTCAGGAAGGTATCGTGTGGACAGAGAAGGCATCATACAGAGAGAAATTAAATTTTCACAACCCCTCACGTAGCCAACAGCTACGAAAAGCAAATATTTTTTTCCATAAATAATTTCTATGCACCACAAATGTGATAAATTGCGAATTTATATTATTGTTATTTATCGAATTTATGTAATTTTACGAAATTTATATTATTACTCTAAAATGGCAATGAATTGCTTTAATGCGAATTTTTAGTTTGGCTCCAGATCACTTTCCACTTGGTGCAGCATATGAAATGTCACGATCGCTGAAATTTTTGGATCTTTCCACACAATCGTTTGCTCTAGATTATATAAATAAATTCTGTGACGGTTTAAGATTTCAGACGTTGCACTAATTGGAATGTGATGTGGAGCTAAACATAATATTCGCATTCCTCCAACCTTTTCAACATACCTATGATATAAAAAATTCATTACTTTTTACTTCCTCTTAAATAGATTAGTAAAATATTATTTATATGACATGTGAATAAGGATGCTATAAATAAACAAACACAGAAAGATTTTGGTCAATGCTTTTAAATTAAAATTCGTTAAAACATTAAAAAGTAAGTGATTTGTTTATTGAATAATATATCATTCTAGGAATAAACATTTCTTACCTTTTTAGAGTATAAGGGTTCATAAAGTTTATTTATTACAAGTAGAGTAAATAATATAAAATCTGGAATACGATTTTCTTTTAATTGATGAGAGAAAAGTCACAATTATCCCATGATTTTATTTAATACACGAGGCCTTTCAACATTACAGGTGCCATCATCAGGTGTGAAAAAACAATTTGAATAGTATAAATATTTTACATTTTAAAATAATTATTAGCTGAATAAAGCTTATTACAAGATTTTTTTAATTAAAATTAAAATAGAATAAATATTAATTTATGTATAAAAGTTTGGGTCAAAAACATTCTGTAATATTTCAAAGGAAGGGTAAATTTAGAGTCGGTTCAAAATCACTGTTTAATATTTTATCTATATTATTTTATGTATAATGGTTCATAAGAGTCGAGATATTCTTGTTTTGGACTTGCTTAGATAGTTTTTAATGCTGTGACAGTTCATAATTTGATTTATAAAATAGTCAGAAGAGCAATATAAGAATGTAATATTTTCAAATATGTTATAATATGTGAATTGTAATGTAATATAAATTACAAGCTGTCTTTTATTATATTTACATGTTATTCAAATATACTGTATCAACTACATTTTATAAGATTGATAATGTTAACTGCCAAACATTCTACATTCCTGACACAGTAAATATTTATTTCTCCCCTTATTGGCTTGAAATCAGACATTAATTACAAAAATACTATCTAATATTTTTAAATATGTAATAATTTTTAATTTTTATTGTAATACATATTGCAAGCTATCGTTTATTAATAGTTACATGTTATTCTATAACACATTATTACGTAAGATTTAATAGATTTGATAATGTAGACTGCTAAACATTCTGCCTCCCTGATACAGCAGAGACACTTTTTGCACTTCAACTGCTTAAAAACCCCCTTCAATACAATTTTAATGTGGGCTAAATAATAGAATTTAATAACTATTTTTCCTAAGATTAAACTGCTTAAAAATTCCCTTTATTACAATTGTACTTTGTAATTTAGTCTAAATCATAAAATTTAATGACTTACTTTACAATTTTGTAAAAAGAAAATATTCAAACATAGAGATATAATCAGTTATAGAACAAAATATAGTTAAAAATACCATACAATTGATACTATGTTATATTTTCAAATATGTAATAATATGTAAATTTCAATTTAATATAAATTACAAGCTGTCTTGTGATATTATTTACATGTTATTCTAATTTACGGTATAAAGAATTTGTCATAACATTGAAAATGTTAACTGCTAAACATTCTACCTTCCTGATTCAGTGGATATTAATTTCGCCCTTTATCGGCTTGAAGTCAGAAATGTATTACAAAAATACTATCTAATATGTTGAAATTTGTAATATTATGTAAATTTTAACGTAATTAACATTGTAACCTGACTTTAATTAATAGTTACATGTTATTCTAATATACTGTAAAACTTAATTTTTCATAATTTTGCTTATCTTGACTACTAAACATTCTGCCTCCCTGATATAGCAGAGACATTTTTTGTCCTTAAACTGCATAAAAAGGCCCTCTAATACGATTATACTTTGTAATTTATGCTTAATAAAATTTAATAACTTATTACAAATTTTGTAAATGAAAATATGCAAACATAGAGATATAATCAGTTAGTGAACAAAATACAATTAAAAATTACCATAATTTTGATCAAGCTAAACTGCTATACATCATACATTCCTAATACAGTGGATAATATTTTCGCCCTTTTTCGGTTTGAAATCAGACATTTATTACAAAAACACTACCGGTATGTAATTCGTTCAAATATGTAATAATTTGTACATTTTAATGTAATATAAATTACAAGTTGTCTTTTTTTAATAGTTACATGATATTTTAATATACTGTATTACCTAATGTTTGATAAGATTGATAATTTGCACTGCTAATCATTCTACTTTCCTAATGAAATGGATATAAATTACGCCCTTTATCGGCTTAAAAACATACATTTATTACAAAAACACTATGTAGTATGTTTAAATATGTATTAATTTGTAAATTTTAATGGAATATAAATTACAAGTTGTCTTTTATTAATAGTTACATGTTATTCTTTTATACTGTAATACTAATCTTTCATAAGATTGATAATGTTAACTGCTAAACATCCTACTTTCCTAATACACTGGATATTAATTACGGCCTTTATCGGCTAGAAATTATGCCTTTATTACAAAAACTCTATGTAATATGTTGCAATATGTAATAATTTCAATATTTTAATTGAATATAAATTACTAGTTGTCATTTGTTAATAGTTACATGTTATTCTTTTATACTGTATATATACTTTTATACCCCCTTAACTAATTTTTTAAAAGATTGATAATGGTAACTGCTAAACATTCTACCTTCCTGATACGGTGGATATTTATTTCGCTCTTTATCAGCTTGAAATCAGACATTTATTAAAAAAGTACTCTCTAATATCTTTCAATGTGTAATATTTTGTAATTTTAATGCAATATAAATTATAGGATATCTTTAATTTATGGTTACATGTTATTCTTATATACTGAATTAACTAATTTTTCTAAAGATAGATTGTGGTAACTGCTAAACATTCTACCTTCCTGTACGGTGGATGTTTATGTCGCTCTTTATCGTCTTGAAATCAGACATTAATTACAAAAGTACTATCTAATATTATGTTTAAATATGTAATAGTTTTTAAATTTTAATGTAATAAAAAAAGCAAACTATCGTTTAAACTAGTTACATGTTATTTTATAACAAGCTGTTACGTAAGATTTCATGGGTTTGATAATGTCGACTGCTAAACATTCTGCCTCCCTAATACAGCACAGACATTTTTTTGCTCTTAAACTGCTTAAAATTCCATTTATTACAATTGTATTATGTAATTTAGTCTAATTCATAAAATTTAATAACTTACTTAACAATTTTGTAAAAAGAAAATATTCAAACATAGAGATATAATCAGTTATAGAACAACATGTATTACCTAATGTTTAATAAGATTGATAATTTATAATATATATATATATATATATATATATATATATATATATATATATATATATATATATAATAACTGAATACAAAATTTTGTAAAAGAAAATATGCAAACATAGGGGTTATAATCAGTTAGAGCACAAAATATAATTAAAAATTACCATAATTTTGATCAAGCTAAATTGCTATACATCATACTTTCCTAATACAGTGGATAATATTTTCGCCCTTTTTCGGTTTGAAATCAGACATTTATTACAAAATCACAACCGGTATGTAATTTGTTTAAATATGTAATAATTTGTAAATTTTAATGTAATATAAATTACAAGTTGTCTTTTATTAATAGTTACATGATATTTTAATATACTGTATTACCTAATGTTTGTTTGATAAGATTGATAATTTGCACTACTAAACATTCTACTTCCCTAATGAAGTGGATATAAATTACGCCCTTTATCGGTTTAAAATCATACATTTATTACAAAAACACTATGTAGTATGTTTAAATATGTAATAATTTGTAAATTTTAATGGAATATAAATTAGAAGTTGTGTTTTATTAATAGTTACATGTTATTCTTTTATACTGTATTACTAATCTTTCATAAGATTGATAATGTTAACTGCTAAACATTCTACTTTCCTAATACACTGGATATTAATTACGGCCTTTATCGGCTAGAAATTATGCCTTTATTACAAAAACTCTATGTAATATGTTCAAATATGTAATAATTTGTAAATTGTAATTGAATATAAATTACTAGTTGTCATTTGTTAATAGTTACATGTTATTCTTACAAATCTTTCTAAAGATTGATAATGGTAACTGCTAAACATTCTACCTTCCTGATACGGTGGATATTTATTTCGCTCTTTATCTGCTTGAAATCAGATATTTATTACAAAAGGACTCTCTAATATCTTTCAATAGGTAATATTTTGTAATTTTAATGTAATATAACTTATACGCTGTCTTTAATTTATGGTTACATGTTATTCTAATATACTGCATTAACTAATTTTCTAAAGATTGATAGTGGTAAACATTCTACCTTCCTGATACGGTGGATGTTTATGTCGCTCTTTATCGTCTTGAAATCAGACATTAATTACAAAAGTACTATCTAATATGTTTAAATATGTAATAGTTTTTAAATTTTAATGTAATAAAAAAACAAGCTATCGTTTAAACTAGTTACATGTTATTTTATAACACGCTATTACGTAAGTTTTCATGGGTTTGATAATGTAGACTCCTAACATTCTGCCTCCCTAATACAGGAAAGACATTTTTTGCTTTTAAACTGCTTAAAAATTCCTTTTATTACAATTGTACTTTGTAATTTAGTCTAAATCATAAAATTTAATAACTTAATTTACAATTTTGTAAAAAGAAAATATTCAAACATAGAGATATAATCAGTTATAGAACAAAATATAGTTAAAAATACCATACAATTGATCAAGCTAACTGCTATACATCATACTTTCCTAATACAGTGGACCATTATTTTGCCGTTTTATCGACTTCAAATCAGACATTTACAAAAAAAATATTATGTAATATGTTCAAATATGTTATAATTTGTAAATTTTAATGTAATATAAATTACAAGTTGTCTTTTACTAATAGTTACATGATATTCTAATTAACTGTATTACCTATCCTTTCATAAATTTGATAATGTTAACTGCTAAACATTATACGTTCCTAATACAGTGGATATTAATTCCGCCCTTTATCGCCTTGAAATCAGACTTTAATTACAAAAATACTATGTTATATTTTCAAATATGTAATAATATGTAAATTTCAATTTAATATAAATTACAAGCTGTCTTTTGATATTATTTACACGTTATTTTAATATACCGTATTAAAGAATTTTTCATAAGATTGATAATGTTAACTGCTATACATTCTACCTTCCTGATTCAGTGGATGTTAATTTCGCCTTTTATCGGCTTAAAATCAGAAATTTATTACAAAAATATTATCTAATATATTGAAATTTGTAATATTATGTAAATTTTAACGTAATTAACATTGTAACCTGACTTTAATTAATAGTTACATGTTATTCTAATATACTGTTATACTTAATTTTTCATAATTTTGCTTATGTAGAGTGCTAAACATTCTGCCTCCCAGATATAGCAGAGAAATGTTTTGTCCTTAAACTGCATAAATTGGCCCTCTAATACGATTATACTTTTTAATTTATGCTAAATAAAATTTAATAACTGAATTCAAAATTTTGTAAAAGAAAATATTCAAATATAAAGATGTAATCAGTTACAGAACAAAATTAGTTAAAAATATCATACACTTGATCAAGCTAACTGCTATACATCATAATTTCCTAATACAGTGGATATTAATTTCGTCCTTTACCGCCTTTAAATCTGACATTTATTACAAAAATTCTATGTTATATATTGAAATATGTAATAATTTTGTACATTTTAATCTAATATAGTACTGTATTACCTAATTTTTCATAAGATTGATAATTTTAACTTCTAATCATTCCACTTTTGTAATACAGTGGATAATAAATTCGCTCTTTATCGGCTTGAAATCAGACATTTATTAAAAAAATACTATGTTATATTTTAAAATATATAATAGTTTGTAAATTTGAACGTAATATATATTACAAGCTGTCTTTAAATAATAGTTACATGTTATTCTAATATACTGTATTACCTAATGTTTCATAAGATTGATAATGTTAACTGCTAAACATTCTACATTCATAATACAGTGAATATAATTTGGGCCTTTATCGGCTTGAAATCAGAAATTTTTTACAAAAATGCTATCAAATATGTTAAAATTTAAAATATTATGTAAATTTTAATGAAATATAAATTACAAGCTGTCTTTTATTATTAGTTACATGTTATTCTAATATACTGTTATAGTTAATTTTTCATAAGATTTATAATGTTGACTGCTAAAAATACTAACTTCCTGATATAGCAGAGAAATGTTATGCCCTTAAACTGCTTAAAAATGCCCTTTAATACGATTATACTTTGTGATTAAGGCTAAATGATAACACGTCAAAAATTAAAACACAATTTTGTAACGTGACGTATACATACATATTGATAGAATATGTTACTTAATAACATAATATAATTAAAAATACCATAATTGTGAACAAGCTACGCTAAACATCATACTTTCCTGGTACAGTGAATATTTATATCGCCTTTTATCGGCTGGTAATCAGAAATATTAAAAAATTCTACCTAATATGTTTTAATATGTAATATTTTGTAATTCTTATAGTAATTACATAACTTAAAGCTGTGTTTCATTTATAGTTGCATGCTATTTTAATTTACTGTAATACCTTATTTTTTCATAAGTGTAATAATTTTACGTCCTTAAACTGCTTAAAAATGCTCTTTATAAGGATTATACTTTGTAATTTGGGCTACATTATAACATTTAATAACTTAAAACACATCATTATAACATAAATTATTTAAACATAGATACATAATCTGTTATTAAATAACATAATTTAATTTAAAATAGCATGAAATAACATTTATTTTTAACAAAAATAAAATTTCATGTTTCAAAATGTCCGCTGTTAACGGCCACTAAAAAGTGTTTAAACTGCAATAGACCAAATTGAGATTTTTTGACAAGTTCCTTAAAACCTTTTGGTACTAAGCTTATTTCGGTGCAACAAATAATCACGAAATAATATGATTTTAGTGAGCGATATTCCCAGTACAATTGTTATCAAATTTTAAATGCTATTTACCTGTTAAGTAATAATTATTGTTTTGATTAACACGCTGATATTGACACCTGACAGTACCGATATGTTGTTCTGATGTTAAATGATAGATGGTAGAGGCTGTGTATGTAAGGGGTCTGATATACATTTGAAGGGTAAAATTCACATCCTTCCTTGGTGTAACTGATCTCACACCGTTATTTTGATTAATATTTTCTTGTTTTGGCAGAAGCAAAGGACGCAAATCCCAGAGTGTACATAATAATATTAGCTTAATTACTTGTTAAGACACAAACATAGGTATAAATTGTTAAGTGAACTATCCACATACAATAATATATCACATCAAGGATGTTTAGTAAGTAATTTATCTGAATTAGGTGGCGTAGGTTTTGATCTGTAATGCAACATGTATCCATTGCTATAACAACATCCAGAATAGGTTCCAGATAAAATCCTACAACAAAATTCACTGGAATATCGGTACCGTGCTAAAGTACATTTGTGTGTATAAGGCATAAATTAAGAGTCGATTTTACCGTGTTCAGCAAAAAGTTAATGGTAATTATGAAAAAGCCAAGATATATATACAGAGTAGAAAAAAAGTCCCGGAACGGTTTAATATATTTTTTACCAATATAGATAAAATAAAAAGAGACTTGGTATATCAATAATAGCCATAAATTTCTAGTTTTTTAAGGTATTAAAACTTTTTTATCCCTTATGGGGGACGGCCCCCGAGGAGTCAGACAAAATTCTTAAATAGCAGCATAAGTCGAGTTTTATATCAAATTAAAGGTCTTAGTTAGTAGAACACATTGCTGCAAACCGGACCTCAAAAGGTTCACTCTAACTGAAATGGCGGCGTTTAAAAGTTATTCGTCATTTATCTGTGATGCGATGAATTAGTTCTTCTGTGTTGGCAACATTCATTGCAACAATGGGATTTCCGGGATAGTGTATTGGTCTTGAAAACTCATTAGTATTTACATCCTTTCTATTCAGTGAAAGTTGTTTTTGACATTCCTGTTGAAAGTCCAACTGCAGGGTCATTAACTGTGTATCTTATCATTCTGAGGGTAGAATGCGTTTAGACAGGAAACTTAATTTTCCTCATGACCAAAGTCGATCTTAAGTTAAGATTTGTAAAGTTTAGATTGGGTTTAATTTAATTGTTAACAGTGACTAGTTGTGAATCTTGTGATAGGGATGTCTCTGACTGAGACTGAGAGAATAAACCTGCTTATGATGAGGGGGTATGGTGACCTTGTACGATCATATGACGAAGTTGTGCATTTATTTAATGACACATTTTCGGACCGGGCACCAATATCAAAGTCTACCGTCTGTAGAACAGTCCAACGATTTCTAGATACCGGCAATGTTAAAGACCGTTCAAGAAGTGGTAGACCTTTATCTGCTACTGACGAAAATACATCCATAGAAGTATTACAAAGTTTCATCGAAGAGCCACACACATCAACAAGAACTGCAGCAACTAATCACGTAATAAGCCATGTTTCAGTGTCAAACGTTTTAAAACAAAACCACTATTATCCGTATAAGGTCAGATTGGTCCAGGAGCTTTCGGAAGACGAGTTTGACAGAAGAGTGGAATTTTGTGAGACAATGATGAATAGATATGTACAAGATCGAAATTTCTTAGCAAAAGTTGTATTTTCAGACGAAGCTACCTTTACACTTCATGGCGATGTAAGTAGGCATAACTGTAGTTATTGGAGCGACGACAATCCTCACTGGATGAGGGAAAGCCATACCCAGAAACCTTAAAAAGTTAACGTGTGGGCTGGGACATTTGAATGGGGTGTGACATATGAATTGATGTTGAGAGAAACCATTATACCGGCTTTACGTGCTGTGTTGGGTCGAAGTTATAACACAGTATGGTTTCAACAGGATAGTGCACCACCTCATTATGCTTTACAAGTACGAGCGCTGCTTGACAGAGAGTTTCGCAATCGTTGGATAGGACGTAGGGGAGCAATAGAGTGGCCACCTAGATCACCTGATCTAAATCCTCTTGATTTCTTTTTATGGGGTTATTAAAAAAAGGGTTTTTTAACTAAGCCTGCCAACACAGAAGAACTAATTCACCGCATAACAGAGGAAACTCATCAAATACCTCCTGAGATGATTCAAAAAGTTATTGAAGGCTTCTACCACAGATTGGGCTATTGCCAAGAGAAACTTGGACAAAATTTTGAACACTTTCTATAACTGTAAGTACTAAATTTTCAATTCTAATTATTAAATTAATGTTATCTTAATGCAAGGGAATGAATTATTTGGATAAATGACGAATAACTTTAAAACGCCGCCATTTCAGTTAGAGTGAACCTTTTGAGGTCCGGTTTGCAGCAATGTGTTCTACTAACTAAGACCTTTAATTTGATATAAAACTCGACTTATGCTGCTATTTAAGAATTTTGTCTGACTCCTCGGGGGCCGTCCCCCATAAGGGATAAAACAGTTTTAATGTCTTAAAAAACTAGAAATTTATGGCTATTATTGATATACCAAGTCTCATTACTTTATCTATATTGGTAAAAAATATATTAAACCGTTCCGGGACTTCTTTATCATTCTGTATATATATATATATATATATATATATATATATATATATATATATATATATATATATGCGCGCACACGTATGAAGAGTATCAAAAACTACAGTAGTGCACGTGATCACATATAAAATAATTCCCAACTAATTAAAATCAATCAAATAAAAATAAATTAATATATCCTGAATAGTGAATAATTTATTAGCCATGTATTAAACATTCATAACACCGGCCATTTTGTATTTTTGAAATTTTTGTATTTCTCCTTGAGTGCGCTCACTAGTGTCACCTAACCTGTTAAAATTCTTACCTGATTCTACAATATAAGGACTTTAGAGTCAACGTTCATCACTTCAAGTGTTCCAAATACCTGACCACCGAGAAGTTGTATTACGTCACTTCTCCTTGAGTGCGGTTACTCGCGGAAGCTGAACTGTTAACAATCTGATACTGTAGCAAATACTATTCTTGGGGTTTTCTCATTTTATACTGATTGAAAAATTATGAAAAATTCATAATAAATCGCCATTTTGCATTTTCTATACCTTGTGCAATGGACAAAAGATATACATGTTTTTATAAATATTTGTATTTTATTTAGTACAGGTTTTGAAATAATATACGTAAAAGCTTATAGCTGGTTGTTATTAGTTTTTAATAAAAAAAACAGCAAATTGTTTCCCGGTAGAAAATTGAATTGGGGGATTTGCATTGGAATCTGTAAAACAATCAACGCTTTAATATAAATACTCGACAGTTACGGTCGCGTTTAATTTATTTATTGTATCGTGGCGCATTTTATACTTTCAAATACATTCTTCAAAATTGTATAAATTACCCATATCTAGCGTGGATATTTTGCTTTTAAAGTAGCATGATATAATTTACTTTAATTAAATGTTAACTTGTAAAGTAAATTTTTAGATGTGACAGGTTTGAAATAACGTTTGAAATGTATTTTGAGGTACTTCCATTGTTTAAATACTGATATTTGTGTACTTGTTAGCTTGTGGCTTTGTGGAGTTTCTTCTTAGATCAAATAGGAGGAGAGTTTTAACACTACCTTTTTTATAAACAACTAATTTAATTTAATTATTAATATATATGTAATTAAGGAATATAGGTCGAAATTACAAACAGGCTTTTCATTCCAATGCTCTTGTTTGTTAAAAGCGTAGGCTTATCTTATGAAACGTGATTGTCACTTTCATGCATTTATTTTTTGTAATAATAAATAAGATTAATACAAAGTCTCAAAGATTAAATTTTTATCTAAATTCCCTTGCTTTATAAGAACATTTTTTATCTGATTATATTAGTTTTATGTAACACAAAAAACATGAACATATGTATCGAAAAATATAAGGAAACACCTAGACAGAAATAACATTCTTGTATTGGTGAGTTTCCATTTTGATACAAAAACTTTCCTCAATTTTGAGACGATATTTAGATTACTAGAAACAGTTTAATTGTTTAATCGGCCTGTTTATTTATACACTTTAAACTAGCTAATATATAATCTTTCCCAGTAACAGCCTAGAGGAAATAATCGACACGGTAATGTAGTATGCACAGTATTTACAGCTATGTGGTAATTTCATTTTACAATATGAGCTAATAAGCGTTAACCACCTTTTATTAAATGTTTACTTGAAACTGCATAAACATATGAGAAAAGTAGTATAAGGTCCAAGATAATTATTTTATACTTGTATTCACAGCTAAACAATACAGTAAAATTTAATACAAGGCCTTATATTGTTGCAAAGGTTTGAATAATATCCACTAAGTGGATAGAGTATTGATTGATAATTTATAAATCTAACAGAGTTATGAAAAGAAACAATAATTATTGAAATGCGCCTTAGTTTATTTAATTTTTCATACCATCAATAAGTATTAGTACTTTTGACTTCGTATTCGTCAAAACAATATTATTTTTTTGCAAATATTTTTGATAAAAAAATTCTTAGCTGTTAATTTATATTATGTTGGAGTGCAATCTGTTATTAGAGAACGTGTTTCTTTTGGCATGCTTGTGTAAGGTTTCAGGTAAAATTAAAGACGCTTGAAGGAATACAGAAGGTAATAAGAAACAGGTTTCTCTCCAAATGCTCTGGCTTGTAAAAAGCATAAAATTATCATATGAAACTCAGTTCACATGATGTTCTTTGTTGTTACAAACATTTTATTTTGAAAAACAACATACTATTTAACAAAGGATAAAATTTATATTTGACATTCTCATTAAACTGTTTTTGTACGGTTGGATATCCCTGATATAGGTAGTAATTTTGGAGGTTTCAGAATAGTTACTATTCATCTATCCTTCATATATTCATATTTTGTCACTACTTCCAAAAAGGAAATATATGATAGTCTTTACTGAATAATAGTCCAGACAGGATAGATACCGTCCTATTCAATCTTGTTTCGAGCTCCCCAGATAGCTACAGTCAATTAGAAACGGTTCTAGGGATCAACTGATTTGCTTCGGTGTAGTTTTTAAGTTTTGCGCGTTGTTAGAAACAGGTGTTGAAGGAATTTAGCTTCCCCTGCGCGTAATCGTGTGTGAGTAGGTTACACCGAAGTCGAAATTGGTTCGACTACAACACTTAGTGATGGCGTACTGCTCGTTTACACATCCGCGTAATTCGCTGTAAACTGTTCATTAACAGGTATGAATAGACCTACCGGCAACCTAATCACACCAGCCCTAACTATTGTGAAGTGATCTTCTACATTAGTCAAATTAAACCCTGCAGATTGTACGTCACTAGGGCCATATCTTATTCTTTAGGCCTACCATACATTCCGTAGCTCAAAAGGAATTTGCAGGACAGCGCGATCAACTTCCTTATATAGTGACCAGAAAACGGTACAAGAGGGAAATTGCAAAGTGGAGTCAGCAGGGCGAGCAGCATGTCGTTGCCGGTGCGCCTCTAGGTCTTTGTCGCTTATCTTCAATCACTTATCGTCGGCCGACCCCTGCTTCATTCCGTAGTACTTAACTGAATATTAATTCTTCTACTGGATATTCATTATAAAACATTAGATAAAAACGTTGCAAAATATAACCATTACAAAATGTCAATAACACTTTCTTCGAAGTTGGTTTCTTCAGTATACACATAGGCCCACCTAACGGCCTTATTTTTTGACCCTCAGTATCCTCCTTAGAGACAGAGATGGCAAACAAATGGAATGGAATGACTAGAAGACTGGTATAAATATGAAATTTTATAATTTTTCGGGGTAACATCAGCGTAACATTTAATTCTATATTGGGCATGCATTGCTCTTTCTCTGTCCACATTGACCGATGGTCGATATCCAGACCATCATTATTTAAAGTACACATATATACAGTAACCTACTGTCAAATGGAAACGGAGGGGTATCCTGCAAGGAATTTTAATCTATGCAGAAATAAAAACTCTTAGATCAGTAACTTGCTATCAAATCTCTTCCAACTTCAGAGATAATGACAAGCAGAAGTGAAGAAGGGCATTCAACATTTAAAAGATCACTGTAGACTGTAGCCCAACCTAAACTCTAGGAAATGTCCTTTTAAATAAGAGAAGAAATTCTTCTTTAATGAAGTAGTGAACAGATTAGGATAATAGTAGGGAATAAATATCGGTTATGGTCTATTCCGGAAAAAATCTGCACATAATGGTTCTTTTCAATGACAGTCAAGACTGAACAGATCTTTTCATATCAGAGTCTGGGGAATTTTGAGTAAATTCAAGAGAATAAGAGCTTCAGGAAAGTAAAATTAAATGGTGCTCTCCGATTGGAAGTTTTTAAGATGATTTTAATGTTTGTATGGTGATTTTTCACCAAATCAAGGTAACATACATATCGGCTAATGCTAAATTACGAGTGTTTCACAAAGAGGCTAAAGCTGATGACCTGTACAAGAATAACATATTTTATAACCTAATCTGTAAAAACGTCGGAATAGCAATAAAATAGAATTTTAATTTATTTCCCACTCCTTACGCTAGTAAGCCTTTAACGCTTAATCGAAACTTCAGAAAACACCTAAACCCAATGACGTTTTTCCCAGAATGCATTTAGTGTAATTTCGTATAAACTCACTACGAACCCGATTTTCATGAATTGTAGACACAAATAATTGCCTTTAAAGGTATTAGCCTGATACAGAAGTGCTCCTGGAGATTGAATAATAAATAGAATGTCACATATAATCAACTATATTGGATATAAGTAATTACATTTAACTTAAAATGTACACTCCGTCGTGCATATATAAAAAACATTGTTTTAAATGAAACAAATTACTTGGAGAGTGACTACTATTTGATTTTAGAATAGTTTTACACAACCTAAAATGTGTATTAATAAATTAAAAATCTATTATTGTTCGATAAACTTTTATATACCCTATGACTACTGTTCGGTTTACAGTACTGTAATTTTTACGAAAAATCCTAAAACAACTAATGAGACTAATTTTATTTAGTATAACATATAAGCACATTAATTAATTGTGTTAATAATATATACTAGAGCTGAAGCTTAACACATTACATATCGTAATTCAGAACCTGAGAAACTCATCTATAATCATACAATTACTCAGCATCTGCTGCGTCAGCTCATTATCAAACCTAGACTTCGTACTTGACGAAATTATTGTTATGGATATACAATTACACTACACACCTTGTAAGATGGTACGGTGGAAGTCTCATCCATAACTATACAATTATTCCAGCGTCAGCTGAGTCAGCTCATTACAAACCGAACTTTTGCACATGACAATGTTATTGTGATGGAGTTACTCTACAGCTTGTAGAACAAAACCGGAGAATGCTCTTCCATTATCATACAGTTACTCCAATATCTGCAATGTCAACTCATTAGCAAACCGCAACTACGCACTTGAAAAGTTGCTCTGTATCTGACATACGTCTAGTATCCACTTAAAATATCCATAAGTTTTATATCTACATACACCTGTAATATATTACAGGATATTATTGTAACTTTATAAAGAATATAATCAGTGAACTAACTTTTTATGTCTTTATACACTAAATAAATTATATATTGTGAGTTACAAAACAATATAAGAATTATATTTCATTCTTAAACAGAATCATAGTAAAATTATACCGTACTCATGTACAGCGGAAGCATAAGAACTGCGAAATCAAGAGTTTTAAACAAAAATAGGTACTTATAATTATTGTGACGTATATTTTACATCATATTTCGGGTACAATCCAACAGTGTTCAATTACTTTAGAAAATTTATTATCAGGTTTTATTTAATTTTAATGTGGGATGTACAAATTTGCCTTAAATAACCTGTTAGTAAAAAGTATTACTGCACTGTATTTTGTGATTTATTTGTATGAATAATGTAAACGATCTCTTTTTAATACAATTTCTAATTTATGCATTCAACTCGTACACCAATTCTAC
Source organism: Homalodisca vitripennis (assembly GCF_021130785.1). Lineage (NCBI taxonomy): Eukaryota > Metazoa > Arthropoda > Insecta > Hemiptera > Cicadellidae > Homalodisca > Homalodisca vitripennis. The sequence continues at coordinate 64,458,773 of NC_060211.1, forward strand.
ACCACCATCAAAACTTCAAACTGTTGCTATTTTTGTTAAGGTGATTTTTTTGCACTGAAACCCGTAGCTTCTTACTCAGATAAATAATCCTTAAAAAAATGTTGCATTTATTATACCTTTCCTTTAGAACTCTTAACTACATCCTCCACAGGCCGTCTTCTCTAGGTAAAAAATAAATACTGTATTAGTAGATCGAAGGAAATGCTATATAACCGCATAGCAAATTCAAATGTTTCATCTTATCCCAGTCATAAGCAATGAGACTTCTTATACACTTCTAGTTCTATTTTTGTAACATATAAAATTTAGAGATTTCCGAAAATAACCAGCTACTTATCGGCAAATAACTCCATTCAATCTGTATAGCTGAGAAAGGATAATGGTACAGCTGTCCGTTAGTATAAATTAAACAATATATTTATTTTCTTTGATTTTAAAACAATAATTAAAAAAAATAGATAAACAACATAAATCCTGTATAAAATATAACGGAGTTTAAATTATCAACTTTAATTAACAACAAAAGTAATTGTACAGTTATAGAATAGATTTGAATGTAGTACATGTGGACTACAATCATTCTTTGATAACTATTAGCTAATAACCTAAATGTATGATTACGTTTTTAATTCCGTCGTTTTACAAGATGTGTAGATATATATTTTAATTCATAAACGCTGAAAAACCTCAAGGTGTGGTGGGTCCTCTGGTCACAGCGTCCTTTAGTGCTCAAAATTAATGAACAGCAAGAAATATCTTGAAAATTGCTGCCGGTGTACATTTATCAATTATTTATCCTTGGAGTGATAAAGATCCAATGAATGGTTTTTAAAAACACTTATTTCATCATTATCGTCTGATGCGCCATGGGATCCTTGTGACCGATTGAGCCTTTAGTGATGAAACTACAATATTTTATATCTTCTCAGTGTTGATAAAAGCTGCCAATTGTATTTTTGGAATCCTGTATGGTGGAGAGACGAATAGAGAACAAAGAGAACACTGTTATGGTGGATAAAGTGTTATTGTTAGATTTACTTTAGGATTTAAATTATATAAAATAATTACAATAATAATCAACAATAACTCTGCGATCAAATCTGTTAAAAACTAATAAGCCCACAATCATGTCCGACATGTCAGTTCCACCGTAATGAAAATTTTAAAAAAAATCTCCAAAAGACACCGCCATCGTTAATACTCCGCCGCCCATCTTACGGCAGATAACAATGGACGGTAGTGTGGAGATGTTTACCCACTAAAAAAACACTCCTCTCCCCTCTCCCCGTAGATGGTACGGGGAGGACTGGATTGGAACCGCGTTAGCATTACATCAATCCAGTCTGTGCTGCGTCTTGCGACGCCTACTCCTAGCTACTGGTCACTTTCGGCGATTTTATCTTTCAGAAGGTGCTGTGAATAAGCTGCGACAGCTGACCAGTTTTCTTTTTATGTGATCATATAGGTCACCAGGCTTGAGGGGGAGAGCCTGGCGCCTATTATCTCTTCGGCGTTGCTTCTGTAGTCCTTCCACCGAGCACACTCAAAGAACGTGTGTTCGGCGTCGTCGATTTTGTCCAGGTAATATTTGCACGTTTGATTATCATGTAGTCTCATCCTGAAGAGATAGTCGTTGAACTGGCCGTGGCCCGTCAGGAACTGTATCAGGTAAAAGAATTCCGTTTCTCCGTGCTTCCGAGAGCCGACGTTGATGTCCGGTATCAGCCGTGCCGTCCATCTGCCCGTCTCTCCCGATGTCCATCGATCTCGCCACTCCTGTAGCGTTTCCGTCTTTATCCTCGTTCCTACTTCCTTGGAGTTGTCACCATTCCTTTTAGCGTCGTAGAGTTTCACTCTTTCAAATGCTAACAAATCAATCGGTGTGGCTCCTGCTATTACCAGTACGGCTTGTTCCGAAACCGTTCGGTAGGCACAAGCTACCCTAAGAGCTCCTCGTCGCTGCACCACAGCTATTTTGCGGTAAGTAAATATGTATCCTAACGGCTGTATGGTTTATCTCCATCACGGCACAATGACTTTAAGTAGCACTTTGGCCTATCTCTCCATTTTAAGTTCGTATACATGAACCACACTTTTAATGATTATTTACATTATTCTTTACAGCATCTTTATAATTATGTTTAGTAGCATTAAGTAACAATAAGATACAAGTTTTGGCAAAACAATTAACACATTTAAATTACATTCTATTTGCATTATGTTTATAAATATCCACACTATTAAATATGATTCTGTCGCTGATTACAGTTATGTTAGAGCAAGGTAAAAAATACGTGTACAGTATTGTAATATGTTATATTAAAGATGTAACAAACTTTAAAAGTGACAGCTTTGGATAGCTAAACTGAGCACTAGAAGGATAATGTTCATTGTCCAATGATAATAAATAAAATCATGCAAAGATAATAATATAATAGCTTTATTATATTGATATATTGTTAGTTCGTTATAAGTAAGTGAGTGAAAAAAACTATGCAGATCTCACCAAAATCGGCTAAAATTATGTAGAGAATACTAACTATAAGTCTTCCCTTTCATAGTAACTTAGTTCTAAACGCCCCGGCAGCGACATAGGAATCACCGCGCACTCTTAAACAACCAAGGATAGGTTAATATTGCCTTGAAATTTAGAGATAAATGAGCATCACCAAAAGAAAATAAGTTGCCCAATTAGAAAGATCTGTCACATTGTGGCATTACTAGAGAGGAGTATCAATAACACAAAACCGGGTGTCACGTTCGTGGATTGGTGAGGTTGAATAGCAGATTTGGATGATTTATCAAAAATCCAAGTATATTTTATTTGTGCAACTTTAAATAATAATAATATTATCCTACATATCTTATACAAGATAATCTTGTGTAATTATTTACACAGAAAAGTAAAATATTTTTTTTGACCCAGGGAAAAATTTTATTGTGACTTTTATAAAAGGTTCAAAAAAGTTTCAGAGTACACTATAATATCTAAGTCTGTGGATATTACCAAGCGAGTTGTGAATGATTTTACGACATACTACATTCATTTCTGTCCAAATTTAACTAAACAAATTGAACTATATTTAGTTTCAAAGGTAGTACTCGCTCGCTCATGACGTTTTTGCATTTAGGGCTTTGGGCAACTTAGTCTGACCCAGTTCGCTAGTCTGCAGTGTTATCCAATAGTAAGTTATGCAGATTGGCACATCAGTTAGAGATGTACAGGTCAGGGGATTCCAGACGCATGTCAAACGTTGTTAGTTACGCTCAATTTTCCTACATACATTTTTTGTTGGAGAGCTACTATTTCAACAGGCGTTGTTCAGGACTTTACTCATGCCGGCATCACGAAATCTAATTTACGTCCTGGTCCTAGTTAAGGTATGGTAATTGTTTGACTAGTCTAAATGGTGCTCGATACTCGCAATTAAAATAGCCTATGAAATAGGTCTTCCCCTTGGCAAACATTAATACATTTTATCATAAAATGTCGATATAAAACTCAATATTTTTCTCAACACATAAATTTAAATATAATACCCTGAAATTTGGTGCTATAAAAAATTAACTTCGTTTCATTTAGATTATTACATATCGTTTTTAAATTATCTTGAAATCGCCAACCTGTTTTTACACAATCACACAAATCACACTTAGTCCTAAAATGACTTTGACCTGCTTCCAGAGTGACAGGATATTCCAGATAGTTAAGGTTGGGGTATTAAGAGCCACCTTCTGTCAAAATCCATGAGGAAGGATTTTGAACATCAAACACAGCCAAGTCTATTTTTAAAAAGGGGCAGCCAGGTCGGGGGATGGGTGGTGTGGCACACTCTTTTCTCTAGGGTAAGCAGCTAATAATACTTGAGGAGAACCATAAAATCCAACAGTCATCTCGTGCAGAAGACTAGATCTATTGATGTACATTTGCACCCCATTCACGGTTAGTGATTGTTGTCCAGATATAAGTGATACATAGGTTTATGCTGTGCCAAGTGCAGGTACAACTGGAAGGTATAAACGAGCCAGAAGTGAACCAACATGGGGTTTGAAGCAATGTTAGTTCAAATTCTAAAATTTATTTGCCATATACAGAATTACATGGGATATAAAAGTATGACAAAACTAAAGTTAAAAACCGATACACTAATTAACAATAATACTTTATGGTGAATTGGGCAGTAGTGAAGGAATAGAGGTGCAAGGAAAAAAGCTACTTGTAGAATAATTGTGTATTTTGCAAAAGTGCTCTTCTGAAATTAACTAAAAAAAGCGTACTGATTGCTAATGCGATATACTTTGGAATATTATGCATCTGTCATATTATACGATGACGGATCATTATCAAGTCGCTTATCCTCTTATTTTTGATACTTGCTTCTCTACTGATAACACAATGTGGAGGACTCTCATAGGTTATAAAATAATTCCATAACTTTACTATTGCCTTAGTACTCTTAGACAGCCTTAGGGTCAAGTTATAAAGATTTATTTTCAAATATTTATTCCAAGGTAAAAATGTATTCAAAAGTAAAACCCAAAATGCTGGAAAAATTAAAAGGTTATTAACCACAAACTTTTTGTATTAAAAACTTAATTTGAAATATCTGAAATAGTTTACTGCTAATGTTAAAAATGCATCTATCACCATAATAAAAAAACTGCTTAATTTACTACAAGTTATTTTGTGCTATGTAATATTTGTGAAAAATATAGATTACTAAAATAATTCACCGATGTACAGTATAAATGGTTGTAGTTCAGTGAGAAGAGTGAAGGGCTTGCACAGTTGACGTAAATGGATGTTTACTTGATTATTCACCTAACTTGCAAAATGTACTTCAGTCCGTATATCCGCCACTTCATTAAACATGATAGTAGTTTTAACAGGTCACTGGTCTTCTAAATGAGTTATGTTTTGTAATATACTTTGAAGTACGTCATAAAATAAATTCAAAATAACTTTTATAGTAACTATCTTCGGAGAAATTCACAACTAGAATAGATATAAAATACAATATTAAGTCAAATTGCATTTTTATCACTTTTGTGCAAAAATTCTTAGATCAATATTTGATGACCCCACTCCCTACAGCTGCATCAAACCATTAGAAAATTCGAATTGGTGACCCTAAGTAAAGGAATAAAGGCATTAATGTATAATGTATATAGTTCCTAATATTTGATCTGAATTGATACTCGGTACCACATTAATATGAAAAACAACTAATATAAATACATATTTACTAAGCACTGCAGGACTTATTATTATTAATGGCGTTTTTTCTAAATGGGATCCACTAAAGGATTCCATTTAATGGCGTATAACTCAAATTAAGACAGTTACAGATTTATAGATGCAAAGACATCCTCTATCATAGGAGAAGATTCTGTCATCCAAAATCAGTATATAAGTGATTTTATTGGTCACAGAATGTCTAATTATTGTTACTATGAGTTTTAAAAGAAGTTAAGCGAAACAATTGTGTAAAATGACATATGGTTTTTAACTCAGACAGTCGAATCTTTTCGCCCCAATATCGTAGGTTGTCTGTGCTTCCTAATTAATACAAGTAATACAAAGACAGTATGGCATATTTGTAAGTGAAGAGGGCCTGTTGTTATATATAATTTGTAATTCTGATTTGCAATGGTCTCTAGGAGAAATAAATGACAGCCAGCATTGAGAGAGCTTAGCTGCGTCAGATCCTTAATATATTCATCTCGTCGTTGAAGTTTGGCGAATAAAGATTTCCTTTACTAAAAGTGACTTTATTCTTGTTATCTGTCCTTGTCTTTCCAAAAAATTTCTTTTCCAATGTAATTATGCAAATTTGGCTGTCAAATCTGAATATAAATATTAGAATTGTAATAACCGTAAACCTTAGAGAAAGTAGTGTCTTTCATTAACAGAACTAGAATTTAGTAATCGAATATTACATTATTACTCCTTTTTAAATACACAACACAAATCACATGTGGGATTTCTCAACCCAATCCGACATTTTGTGCTTTAAAACCAAAAACTTCATCAGCTAATCATTCAGTTTATCCAGATAAACGTATAAGCAAAGCAAGTTATCGTTTGAACGTTACGATCTAAAGTAACATAATTGATACAATAAATAATGCAATTATATACTAAAATAAATATTCAATAATATTAAAAATTTGGTTTGCGTATTAAAGATACATAATCTGTTTATTGTTTACTGATTTTCAATAATTTAGCTCTACGGATATAAATTATAGAGACTTTTGGTAGGTTTATTTATACTGTTTATTTTGGAGACATTCACAATCAGAGTTTACCAAATAATGCAAAATAAAACTAATACTTCGTAATTTTAGTTGTACTTTAATGAAATTATAAAGAACCTCAAACATATATTCTTAGTTCATTGAGAAAGATAAAAGAATCTCTATTGTTCTCAACTTGTCATGGTAATTAAAGTTCAAGCTTAATATATAATTACATAAAAATATACAAATTATATCATATTTTTAAATATTAATTAGCATATTTTAACATATGTCTGATTTTAAGCCAATATAGGGCCAAATAAATATTCACTGTATCAGGAAGTTATGATTTTTAGCAGTTAGCTTGACCAAATTTATAACATTAGGGTATTATATGTTATTTAATAAGATATTATATCTTTATTTGTGAATAATGTTATATTAAACATTTTATTTTTTATTTATTAAATGTTACGGTTTAGCACAAAATACCATGTATATATGTAATAAAGGGCATTTTTAAGCAGTTTAAGAACGTAAAATGTCTCTGTTGTATCAGGAAGGTAGAATGTTTAGCAGTTAACATTATCAAACTTATGAAACATTAGGTTGTAAGTAACGTGTAAATATTAAAGGCAGCTTGTAATTTGTAATAACATTAAAATATACAAATGATTACATATTTGAACATATTATATAGCATTGTTTTTTTATATATAATTTCAAGCCTATTAAGGGCGAAATATATATTCACTGTATCAGGAAGGTATAATGTGTAGTAGTTAACTTGATCAAATTTATGGTATTTATGTTATTAATTTGTTATTTAATAACAAATTATATCTTTATTAATGAATATGTTATTTTATAATATTTTATTTTATAGCCGCAAACGATGAAATTTCATGTACCATAATATTGTACTCGGCATTGCCTATATATGAATAAAGCTTCGTGCAAAATTTCAAGCCTATAGGTTAGTTTATTTCCTAAATATGTGAAGACAGACAGACAGAATATTTTTTCTGAGAGTGATAAGCTTTGCTAATACTTAGCCCATTATGTTATTCCACATGGACTCCATTTGTTAGTAATTTAGTCATAGAACAATTATAATAGAGGTTTGATATCTATATAGTACGCTGTAGAAAAGGTGTCCCGCTATAATCCCTGCAAGATAAAGCTCAGGACAGGGCTTAGAGAGACAGCGACGTCACACGACACGATGTGAGGTATGTGGGGTATGTGTTACATCAAGAGTTGGTTTGGTAACAAAATATCATACGTTATTGATATAAATCTGGTAGATTACATTGGACCGATTTTTAAATTATTTTTCGAGTAGTACTCTATAATTTTTCTCTTAAAACAATTACTTTAGTAATGCACTAAATCGCAAAAGTATTGTGCACTATTGTTTAGAAATAATAATTTTCATCTTATTTCGTTTTTAATACTTTTATTTTTAGAATCTCGAGAATGATCATAAATACTCTTATGGTTACCATTAAAAATTGTATATTAAATTCGATAAACCTCTATTACCCCATCGTGATTTGAAATCGTATCAAAACCATCGTAGTGCACTCAATTGTGTACCTGATGATACAGTGAGAACATTATTTCATCTAGATTACATTTGGTTGTAGTCTAGGTGTCTCTGACGTCGAAACGTTCATTCTGAGCTACTTCGACTGTTTTGAATCTCTTCTCATGGATGTTGATCCCAGATGTCAAATCTGTCACAGCGTTAGACTTCAGACGCTGCATTAAGTGGAAAGTGAAATGGAACTGAACTTTTGTATTGAATCAACCCTTCCCGTCATTGCTCTAAGTTATATAACAAAATTATATTTTTCCTACAAGTTTTAATTTTACTATTTGGATACATTCTAATTGTATGCTTAACAGCGGTTGGAATAAATTATAAAATGGAAGTGTTATTACCACCAAGGTTACTCTATACTTTCACTGTGTAAAAGCAAAAACTACTTTTAGCAGTAAATTAATTAACCATAAGATTGTGCTTTAATAAAACATTTTTACACCAAAATAGTTGAGTATATTTAACAAGTTCTTTCAATTAATAATACTTGGTTTCTCTCATGGAACTTTAAGACTAACTGGATCTTTTCCCCAAATTTTGAGATCAATGGGGTGGAATCAAGAAGGATTTCCAAATAATAAACGCTTATATTCTTACCAAGGACTCTAAAAATATCCATGTAAAATTTCAGTATAACCGGTCAACAATTTTCACGTGAAAGCGCAACAAATAAAGACAATCGCATTCAAATTTATACTATGAAAAAGGTTTATAATGATTGTATGTTTTGGTTGGATTTAGCAGGCTTTACATCAAAGATAATAATTTATTTTTCCCCAATGCATTCTTCTGAATTCAAAAGGCCACTGGATATGTAATCCCAACCAATCGCTCCTTACCTAAATTTCACCTTCAGATGTTGAGAGCATGGGCAATGAATGCATCCTGTTCGAATTTTCGATTGTAAAAGGAAAAAAATTGTTTTTCAATAGCATGATTTGTAATTTTTTCCAGTATCTTAGACTGACGAGGAATTATTTTCAACATAAAACAAGTTGAAACTGCGTCGTCCAAATTTAAAGGCTTTGTACAGCACTTATTAAACACCTTTTCGTTTGGGGAAACCTCAGAGCTATACCACTACATCCAGATTATTGATATAATTTTACTATTGAAAAAACGTTTACTACAAAACTATGCAATCTTTTTCAGTCGTTTTTCATTGCAAACAATGTCTGGAGTATGCATTTTGTAAATAAAATACTCCATAAATAAGATTATGATTTCTGAAATATTCTCACATTAATTTTTGACATATTAATTCAGCTGTATGAAATTTAATTTACAAAATATTAGGAAGAAAGTATAAATGATTAATGATATATAATCAAACATAGGATTATGATTAATGAGGCATAATGATACGTTAGTAATTAAGGAAGTCTTCTCAATAAATAAAACTTTCACTACACCATATTTTATAGGGGACATTGTTGTTCGTGTTTAAAACTAGTAGAGGATCTTTTAACTACACATCAAAATACTTTTTGCCAATATTTTCTTTGATTGTTAAATATTTTTAATATTTTGAAACATAATTTAGAGAATACATTCCATCGCTGATTTAAGAAATGCCTTCCTAATGTATAAAAAAACTATGTACTTTGTATTTCCACGTGGCCTATGCTCTAACAAACAAATAACAGATTTTCACAAATATTACCAATCCATAGTGGATTGAAAATAATTTCAGACCTAGAACAACAATCTTTTTGTGTTTAAAATTATTATGGCCTAGAACAATGACAGTTGAAGTACAAGTGCCTAATGTCTCATGAGATAAAGCAAATATTTGCCTTAGATAGCGCCCATAGGGCGTAAATAGGGTAGCAAGCCTAGAATAACTTTAATTTCGTTTTTAAATTCTTCAGTGCCATACAAAAACCTTACTACACATGAGCCTTACGCTCAAAACAAAATAAAATAAAATGCACTGTAAATCAATAATCAATGCAGCTTAAATAGCTTTGTGACTTTTAGGAGAACTTTAATTTTAACAATCCCGATCTATATATATATATATATATATATATATATATATATATATATATATATATATATATATGTTATAATTTTAGAACATTAATATTAACAAATTCGAATTTGTAGAACTAATATAGTTATAATAATATATCCCAGTGATATTCCTAGTAGCGGCTAGTTCTCATTTCTTGATATATTATATATAAAGAGAGTTTGCCGTGCTCCAACTTCGTTAGAGAAGTCTACCTTAGTAAAAATGCGTCCATCAATGGCTCTTGTATCTACTGATATGTTAATATGAGGGGTTGGTGCTTGGTACAGTCTTGTTACGAGCGTTGAGTGCTTGGTTAAACAGTACGTGATTTCCTGTGATAGGTTTGTTTGTTCATTGTATTCCTAATTTGTGCTTCACTTTACAGTGTCAGAACAAATCGTCCCACCTCATCCTTTAAATATTCCTAATAATTGGTCTTAGTCCAGTCATGACACGAGCATTGAATGCTTGGTTGTACTGTACGTACTTTTTCTAGTTATAGCTTTGGTTGCCAAGTGTTTGCTTAATATTCATTTACGTTACAATACATGACAATTGACTATTCCTTCAATCTCTTCGTTTCATCATTCCCGATTGGATCTTGGCATGCTTCAAACTCATGCAAGCCATAATTTAACCCCCTCACATAGTCCGATAAACGGATTGCTTGGTCACGAGATGCTGTCAATAATATCAGTGAAGAGGAACTAGTTACAACATCCCAAAGGTGAAATAAAAGAGCATTTAACAGCTCTACAAATACTTGTTTAATCTTAGGGAGAGTCAGCATATTTCTGTCTAAAGCACATTTCATATGATTTTGGATCACGACTTTGTTCTGAGTGTTTATATTTGATTGTGCTTCCCTATAACTCAATGGGAACGTACTAAATTGTATTTAAAATTGGTTTGATTGGTATTTATTGACTCTAAAGTTAGCTTGCTCACATTATTTATCATAAATTTTCTAATTCATCAGATTACAATTTAAAATGTTATGTAATTTATTAGACACATTGAAATACACGAACATAAAACTATAAAAATATTTCATAATCTTGTCCATGACCTGACATTATTAATGTATCTCTCCTAATATGCGCTAACTAATATATGATTTTGATACTCATAATTTGAATTTTTCTCTATATTCACAAAATACTCCTAACAAACAATCATATATCAGCCTTTAATAATTACATGTCAACAGTATCACACAAATGGTTGGTTGCTATTACAGTTTCTCAAATATTTGCTCAGCCCTTAATAAAATCAGAGCCTCTAATGCAAATGTATTACTAGAGTTAACATTCATGAACTTGATTTAGTAGTCTCTTAGTGTAACTGGGTCGTCAGTACCGAGGGTACTTTAGCAAGTAATTTACTTACTTAGCTTTCCACAACAGTTTTAACTCATTAATAGATACAAATTTAGGACTCTGATAATAAAAAAAACCTACTTTTCCAAAACAATGTTTGTAATCACACCATGCTTTCAATAAAAATGTTTGCTCATAAAAAATGTATTCATATTTTAAGGATAATATAAAACTATGCAAATCTAAACATTTGAAATACTCTATAAAACATATTTTATAATTCTGATTTTACATAAAGTATATACTAATGGCATTCATCATTGAAATCTAAACAGCAAATTATTTCGGTTTCATATTGTTTAAGTGTGTTGATCTGCAATAATTTGCATGTTTTAATTAAGCACTAATTATTAATTGGGATTAGTTGTACCTGAATAATATTAAGGTATAAAAGAGACTGGATATCTATTATACAAATCTTACTGGTAATATTTACTAATACAGCTAATGAATTGTCCACTGACTGGTCACGTATAAATTTATTGTCGATCCAAGCATTTAGATATTTTAAATTACTATATTGAATACATTTGACTTGTATGAATGCTTTTTGTTATTTTTCAATAATATTTGAAATCATGCTAAATTAAATAAAGGTATTTTATATTATTTGTTAATGATATGTTCAACTCCGTAAATTGTTTTAAAAATGTTGTAAATATGTGTTACAAAATGCAAATTACAGAACTGTGTATCTGACGTTGTTTGTTTTTAAATATACGTACGACAGGTTGCTTGTTACAGGTCGCTTGTAATTACCATTTATAATGAGCGGTCTCGACGTCATCACAACTGACAGTTAACGTCATTGGCATTTAATTTAATTTCGTGTTTACAAACTACATGAATATTTCAGAAGCTATTAAATCAAGTGTCAATAGATTGTTATTTCCTACATAAAAACTTGTTATAAATAATATTTTTAATGTTACCTATGTTATATAACACATATACCTGCTGCTAGAATATTATGTTGGGTATGTACCACGTTACAACGTTTAATATGTATGTAATTTTTTGTAAATAAATTAAAAGCCTCCCATTGCCTTCAATTATTATTAAAAACATTATATATTTGTGAAAATCCTGTTAGGAATAGATGGTTTATCCAACAGCAACAAACATCTGTCTAAGAAATCCAAACGAATATTTAATTGCATGATTGCAAGTGGTTAACGTTAAAAGATTATTTGTAATCAAAAATATATCAACTCAAAACACCATATATTTATTTAAAATGATAAAATGCACTGAGGCATGTAATTACATTTTATATTAAAAAAGAAACAAACCAATTGAAAATAACAACAATTAATTTGGAAAAATTGAGTATTTAAAATAATTAACCACTGAGCTGAACGTACTATGACGTAGTAACAAGTTCATAGGTATGAATTCAGAAGTAGGTCTTACTTATTACTTTATATTAGGCTCCATTTTTTGACTTCACTTTACTAAAAACTTAAGGTACTGCTGCACCAAGACGTAGACATTCTGTATTTATACAGATGATTAACCTGTTCTGGATACACACTAGCAGAAATTGTGTTTTGCAAGCCCTTTTTGAAATGTTTCAACGGTTTCAGTGATGATTTACATAGAAGTATTAGTTATCTGCGGCTTCGCAGACAATGTTTTACTGAAAACTAGAAATGAATAAACCAGAAAAGATCATTGCATATTCTTCTTTAATTATATTCTGAAATCTTCTTAAAATTACAGGCCCTTAGGGAAAAATTACACCAGAGACACGGTATTCTGCAATTGATTATTTCAGCATCTATGAAAGACCCTATGGTTGAAACAGCATGAAAAAAACATAAACTAGTACTCGATGATATAGGGTTATTTTGCTTTATTCCACGGTCAAAGTAATGAATTTGTGATATTTTCCCCTCTACTTTAAATTCAACTTCTGACTTCACTCACATAAATCTATTAGCACATCCGATATTTCGAAATAAATAGGCAATCCGTGGCAGTGCCTGAGTATAGGTAGACAGTTCCGGTTGAACCAGCTTTCTGTCATTTCGAACCGTGATATCGAGAATAATAAATAAACTAGTCACTTAGTTATAACAGGGTGGATTGGGAAAGTTTTATGAGGGGTTTCATTACAATATAATACACTTCATGGCAAAACAGAATCTTCAATAAATAAGAGACAGACTGCTTGAGACATGATATATGATGACTGATAGCAATTTGAAGGATGATACAACTTATACGGCACAGCCTGGCTGAGCCTCATAGATCTTGATTAACGAACCCTGACTTTGACAGAGTCAAGAGTATATTATCCTGTTACCACATCATATAATTAATTTTAATTTAATCAATTTCCAGGTAATGATACATAATTGTAGACATTCAATGTGCTATGCACGACGTATTACGCTTACCCACCACTAGCTTATGTCTCTCACTTATATAATGAGTAGTGAGTATCTTCCCACGGTGAATACGCAAAAATACTGACAACATAAAAGGCTGATATGAGACCGAATCTTAAAAAGCCATAATCTTATATTATTTAGGCAGTTATGGAATTGTACCAAATAACAGTAAATTGGTTTTCTTTTTTGTTTCCAAGCACAATTCTCACACTATCTTACCATTTTATTTATTTGCCAACATTTAATAATTTACCTTTGAGTGTAAATGTGAACTATGTTTTATAATCTATAATAGCCTTATATCGATCGTAATAGTCATGTAAGCAGAGATAACGAACTAACTAGGCGAGATAAACAAGCGTTATAATGAGAAATAAAACGCTATTGAATATTACATTATCTTAAAATTTTTTAGCCAATCCTATTAATACCATATTATTATAAATTAGGTACTTCTAATACTATCGTAAAATCCATACCTAGCTTAATGAATATTTATCACTCATCCTTAGGTCAACAACTATATACAATCCCAATTTTCTACAATTGCAAGAAAAATAACTATGTATAAAATAACCTACCAAATCTATATAGCCTGACCCCATTAACATTGATTTAGTAAATATACATGGCAACTCACACATTTATAGACAAATTAACCATTTACCTCTTCTGCTGGCAAAATTAATGTGCAGCTTTCTGGGGCATCCAGGAAGATAAACATGACTTGCCTTTAGCTAGTCTCGTACCCAATTTCTGACCTCTGGTAAGTCAACTATACAGCTCGAACTGTACTAAATACACTGGTATTTAACAATATAATGTATTAAACTCATATTTAAATCACTCGTTCAATTACTGATGATTAAAATATTATTAATGCCAAATTATTATACAATATATAAAACAACTAAATAAGATACAGACATGATACAGTAGTAGGTTCAGTTGTCAATAAGAGCTACTGTCCTAATAAACTTTTCTGGTGTTTACAGACTTAATAACGTTGTTGGTAAAAAGCTATTGAGTATTTAAATAAAATACGTGAGCAAAACAAACTGAAAGTATAATATAATTTGCATATCACAGATAATTTACGGTATAATATTTTTTAAATATTTATTACTTCCTCCTCTACTAACTCTAACTAAGAGTTTAAATGAATATACAGTAAAACGGTATCTATATACAATCACATACATAAACAATTTTATTAAGATAGATTTTATTCAAAATGTGCGATATCCTTACCTTATACAGAGTGACTCACGAAGATAAGCAGAAACTTTAGAAACTCATTATATGTAACAGTAATGATAAGATTATGTATAAAAATGAGTCCAAAATACTTCGTTAGTAAGTTTCGGGTAGTGAAAGATTTTTCCGGGTTTCAGCTCACCATGTTAAACGAGGACTTCCTAAAATACTGGCAAGCTACATTTGAGAGACAAATTTAATATTTTCTTACTGTTTTTTAACTGATAAATTCAATAAAATAGGACCCAAATTGTAAATCAAATAGTTTTTTAACTAATATAAAATGCAAAAATGGAGTGAGAAACAAATTTTTTTCACCCTTAGTAAACAATATATTTACGAGTACTATTTCACCAAGAAAAAGATCAATATATTTAATACATCGTGTTCAAAATTTTATTTGTACAAAACAGTGTAAATAAAGTACACAAAAAGGAATAGATGTTTGATTAAAACTTATAATATAACAACAGTATAACACAGTATTATAATAACAGTATAACACGAATTTTACATTTGACTAAATATTTTAATAATTTGAACGAATTAAATATCTGTTAATAAATGTCTATTATTAAATGAAAAATTTGTTCATAGGGTGGATTGTTTTTATCAGTGCATTTAAGTGCCACTAACGGATTGATTTATTTATTTTTAATTCATATCATTTCAATTTCTTTATACTTATAGTTTTTAAATTTTGTAAGATGTAACTATTAGTTTTCTTGCTGGTTTTAGTTTTCAGCGTATTTATCTATCACAGAAAATGTCCTGAAACATAAGGTGGTCAGTCAATTTTATTCCCAAGTTTCTCTTTGAGGCAGTTAACAAGTACAAAGCTAGGTGAATATTGGTTGAACTTTAGACGTCAAGTACCAATATAAGCTATAAGTATTATAAAATATGTGAAATATTTTTTATTTTGTAAAAAACGTAAATAGTGTATTTTTAACAGTATATTACAAAAATATTATGTCTTAAATATTAAAAACGTTATTATCTAACGTTTACTTTAAATTGAAAATAATATAAAACTCATATTAACTTCCTCTTCACAGAAATAAGCTTCTTCGATCAGTGATATATATTTTTTGATCTGGAAAACAAGGGAAAACTGACTACGGTACAACAAATTCTAGAACGAAGTAAATTACAATTTCCCATAAATATACTTTTTTTTAACGCACTCTGTTCATTTTTGTTATAAGGTAAACTCAAATTTGGCGACAGAAAACATAATTAATGCGAACCAGCAGTGGTCATACACGTGTAATGCCTACTAAATTGCGCAAAAAAGCAGCGGATAACTGCTAAAAGTGCAGATATAAAGCAAAATCGGCCCAACTTTTACTAAATATTTCAAGACAATTCTGTAACACATCTTAATTGCCTCCTGACAGACTAGGCTTCCCAAGATCATAACGCGTCATAACAGGATTTGCTGAGACTATAGGAGTAAATGTCATACAATTTACTCAGTTTTTTATAAACGTATTTATTTTCAGGGGCTCGTTGCCATTGTGTTTACAAATAGAATCAATGAACAGACGTTCACTTACGCTCAGCCAAATCTGAGGGAAATATATACACCATTATCAAACTCTATGTTGCCTATATAGAAATGAACTTCAAGTTTACATCCCAGGTCTTTGTCTAAGTTTGCTTTCGATATATCGAGCGGACAAATAAGTAGACAGAAATAAATCTTTTCCAGTCCCTAACGTCTTAGGCATCGCTCATGTTCAACCTATTAGGTTTGCAAATTGCAATAGGCTAAGTATCAATTTATATTTAATCTTAGTAAAATCACATTAGGTTTGTTGCAAATGGCTTTCTCTGACGCGGTTACCGCAAGCGTTGGTGAATCGTATCACTCGAGTTGCCTTGATATTTTCATTTTTGTATGTCTTTTTGCATGATATTTCGATAGTGAACTGACACATTGTCTGTTCGAAACATATACTGAGATAGATGGAAATACAGGTGAAACTATTTTTAAGTTGCTGTAATCGATTTTGGATTTGCAAATAATTCTTGTATGTGTAAATTACTAATCCTTTATAACTTCCCCAAATAAATGTAAAGTAAGACATTTTACTTAAATTTTCATCGAAATATAGACAATATCGACTTTGTGATCATGTACGTCAACTTCATGAGATTTGGCTGGACGTTAGCGAATATACTTACATTGTGATTTGGTAACCTTGATACCATGGAAACATTGTAGATTAAAACAAATTGTTAAAAAACCGAGTAAAATCATATGTTATTTTAATATTTATAATTAACATTAGTGCATTTAACATTTAACATAATCATTTAACATAAACATAACATAAACAAAACATAAACAAAACATTTAACATAACATTTAACATAAACATTTAGACCTGTATTCTAAATGTTTGCAAGATATTTTGAGTAATATTTCATGTGTATATTTTTTATTTTCAATGAAATTTGATTTCTACATGCACAAGACATAATTCTATAATATTGTGAGTGTCCATCTATTGAACCACTCAGTAGTCGGGCACAATGTTTCATTTTCATGAAGTGGGAATATAAAGAATTTCATTTTTGTATGATTGCCTGTCCGCCTTCTCTATCCCACGTCTGTTACGCAATATGTGGTGTGGCGTTCTCATGCCGTACAATTTTATATAAATAGCAGTATCCAATAACGCACAGAATGTAATATCAGCTCCACTTTGACCTTTGTTACGATTACCGCAATCAAATAATCCACTGCTTCGAATGCTCTGAATGACTAAACACTTTTTTACATTTTTATTTTTCAGCAAACTATACATGTCAATATTTCAAAAGAGAAACGAATTAGAAAACCTTTTCCTACATAAATAAATATAAAAGATTCTCTAATTAACTTTTTGTTATTTTGCGTTTTAAATATATAGATTTTCATGCTAATATTTCGATATAAATCTAGAAAAAGAGGAAGCTTGTATTAAATAAATATAAAACAGGAAAATCTCCGTTTTAAATTTTTAGTTTCTAACCTTAAACGCTGAATATAATTATTATTGATTTTTACAAAAGAGTAGAATAAAACAAGTTGTTTATTTGCGAAGCTTAAGCGAAGTCTATCAATCGAGGGCATAAAAAATTCTATTCATGCCTTTATCTTCGCACGATATTTATAAAACGATCTGGCTAATAAATTTTAAACTGTACATGGAGGATTTTTAAATGGCCAAATGAGGAGCACTGCGTTCGATGAGAGTGCGTATCACTCCATTGGATTTAGCAGAACGCTAGCAAAAATTTTAACATTGTTCTTACGTGTAACTATATTGACAACGAAAAAAGAGCAAAATAAATAAATTTTAAACAAATTTAGTACACTCATAAGAGATTTAACATGTACAAACATAACCACATGTAGATTTTTCGTACAAGAAAATAATAGACTGATATTTTATGTTAACAGTTTTTGACAAGCTCTCTTTTTAGCGCAATCTTACGTTACAGTATATGCACCGGAACTTAATTAAGTCTCTTGAAACTTATATTATCTCACTTTTATGAAAGGAACTTAATATAAAAAATATGAACATATCATGGGACAAGATATCTTGATAAATACCTTCTTCAAATTTAGAATGAGTTCCATGATGGTGTACGTCAAACTAGGGAATCATTTAGTAGGCTGATATATTCTTTTTATTTTACGAAGAGGATGTAACAATTTCTTTTTTGTATGATGTTAGTCTGATTGTCTATCTTACCTAATGACATCACGCATTGAAATGAGCCGTATGCTTGATGTTTTGTAGCGTAGTCCTGCCTTTTATGTACAATACTGATAACAATAATGATAGACGTCCTACCATTTTTTCAACCAACTTGAACTAAACTAAATATAGTGGGCAATGATGCGTTGCAACCAACATAAAATAAATACAAAGTTGGAAAGAGAATAGTAGTATCCGGCAAAACGTTAGGGAACTATTACGAGCGACTTTCCTTTAGTGCTAAAACCAACTGTGTAATGTACTGCGTTAGTTATATGTAAACTAAGGTGCACAACCTGACTTCATTACTAAAAACTTTGCTCCTATGTGACCAAAACAATCATATATATTTTCCATAGACCAAGAGAAATTATGAAACATTATTCAAGTCTCTTTAAAACCTTTCTATCTAGAGTTTACTCACAGACATATGGTCAAACAGGTGACACTATAGGAAGAGTTGAAATCTGTTTGAAAAATATTCTTTTAAGGTCACTACCCTGAATGCATACAAAAATATTGGAAATGTACGCTACTTTGTAATCACGACCACATGAAAATGACCGAAGATAAAAATGTGAAATTAGTACAGTATATGCACAAGATAGAGCTTCAGGAAGTGACATGTTTGTTATTCATTACAGACACCATGAAATAAAATAATATAAATAATAGTTAATTACTCGTATATCTGATATAGCATAAACTAAATTATAATGTTTCCACAACCGATAATATACGTTAAAATACTTATTGTGGTTTTTAAAGTTATACTTTTAAATTACTTACAGAAATGAACACGTTTGCGTGCAATTTGAAATAATACATTAATTGAAATTTGGTTATATTATTCTATATCCTAAATGATTCCCATAACAATATGTATAAATAATATTTATTATTTAAGTTGCCTTCAATATGATGAGACATACTTAGAAGAAACTTAGGTTAAAGGTAAAACTTCAATATTTATGATATATATTTACTCTTTTTTTTATATAAGACATGTAGTTGAACTATTGAACACTTCTGGGGTCACTGCCAAATTTACTATCAAGAAAAACACGTATAATCTGTATACCTGCTGTTTATTATCTAATTTATTTCTAACTCATTCCAAAGGTTTTTAATAGGTGAGTTTTTAATTTAGTATAAGCTGTTATGATACGTATTTAAGGTACGAATTCTTACGGTAGTCTAACTTAAGGTTCTTATTCTTAAGTTTCTTGTAAATCTAACTTAAAATTATTTCTTATTAATTCGTCCACATCTAAATTAAATTACTTTATGTACTTAATTCCGTATATATTTAAAATATTCAACAGTACTTAATAGAAAAAATATTCATTTTCATGTTTTGTCCAATAACTGGGAAACTTGAAAATTTAGTTTAGAAAATTATGAAACTTTGTCCCAGAATTTTTAAGGTGAAGTTACTTTATCTTTAATTAAATATAACACGGCATTTCAACGCAGTGTTAGTCCTAATATTATACTGTGGTTATGGTAATGTGTTGTATCATTTAATTTTATTGCAATTTCGAGGAATCGTAATAAATATGACATTTCTCCCACGTTTCATAAGGTATGAGAACATAGTTTTTAAGAAGTGAGCACTTTGCAAAAAAGTATTATCTGAATAAATTATTTACCCGAAGAACTAAAAACATATATGTAGTAGATTTTATCATTCAAGCAAAGGTTTATTAGAATTATTTTTAAAATAGAAACACATACTTCTCGTATAAATTGATGAATTTTTATCTGCAGCAAAAACGATTAAAGTTATGCATAGTAACCAATAAAATGTGTAATGCAGTGTTTAACAAATAGTGTTTTTACTTTATTCAGCTTAGTAAACTTTAAAATCTTTGTAACCAAAATCTGTAGTTACAGTGTTGATGTGGATATAAAAAAATCTACCTAAAATACAAAAGACTATAAAATATTTCTCTTACCTCTAAGTAAACTAACCGATAGTTATTTGGATTCATAGCTTGGAGAGAATATACTGGCTGATAATGTTACAGAGTCCATACTATATAACATCCACTTACCTCTAAGTACCTACCATTAACATTGTCAATGGGTCGTATTTTGGTTTTTAGTATATGTACCACATCGTATACGGTATCATCATATTTAGGTTTAGTACGTATACACATAGTGCTCATATTTTATGTGGTTCCGGCTCGTATATTCCACCACCCTAAACTAACTTTAATGACTGATGAACTATTTCGACTTCATCATTCAAGTCTCGTAAGCAAAAATAATTACGTAAGTCAATATTAATAGTTTTATTGAAAATGGTAAAATAGATAAATTTGATGTACCCTCTTTACCCTCGCCTCTTTAATGATATGTATAACATACGCGAACTAGAAGGATAATAAATATAATAGTTAATAATAATTAATAATAATTGTAGTACATCAAATATGAATATACATCAGAATTACGCGTGTTATCATAATTTAATCCTTCGTTAATGTTATAACAGTTCATCTTTAAGTGCTGTGTTACTAAGCAAGTGACTTCTCGGTATAAAGTTTCGTTCAATATTTCGGCATTAGCCGTTTCCAAAAAGGTATATACATATATATATAAATCTAATCTACAATAAGAAATCTTCAATTGTTCAAATTAAATATTTTCTATATTTCGGCTTAAACCGTCTTCAGGAAATTACAAATTATAAATAGGGCTATAATAACAAAATAAAATAAACATAAAACATCAACACAGAAAATGAATATTAAGAATTGATTATGTAGAATAGTAAACATATTATTTGATTTTTAAATTTTAATTTGTTGACTAAGTCGCCTTAAATTACATCCATTTGGAAATTTTGATTTAGTGACAAGCTGATGGGCTTGTTCCAGGGCTCTATGACTGTTTGTATTTAAATTTTATGATATTTTTCTAATTAGTTTCTCCGAATATGTTTCTTTAAAATTAAAATTATGTTTTAAGCCATGTTCCACTACAGGTTGCTCTGTCTTTTTATGTTTATATGCATACCTGTGCCCTGTCATTCTTGTTCTAAGAGAATTTATTGTTGAGCCAATATAATCTTTAGGGCATAACTTGCACTGAATTTGATAAAAAAATATCAAGATATTTTAGTACATCCAAAATTACCTGAGCACAAAGACCGAGAAAACGTGACAGTTATTGAAAACGTGACATTTACTCACATGATACGTCCTCAAATATTCAGTATGATTTTGTGTTTAGAACTGATTGTAAATGTTTTTGAAGTACAACACATGTTGCAAACTAAACACCTGGGTTTATTGCAAGGATGTGATCCAACTGTCACGTTTTCTTGGTCTTTGTGCTCAGGTAATTTTGGATGTACTAAAATATCTTTCAAAACTGGTGGTTTTCTAAATCTTATTTTTGGAGTGTGTTCAAAAATGATTTTACTTGAAGCAGAGTTGTACAAGAAATTGTACGCTACTCAAAGTATATTGTTAATGTTATAAAGTCCTGGGTGGTATTTTGTTAAAGATTTTGGATCATTTTTGTCAAATTTAGATTTATTTGTTCCTATCGATAGTGATTTAGTGTTCAGTTTGTTGTTTAAAAGTTTGCGTGGATAACCCCTTTTGGAAAATGCTGATTATAAATTATCAATTTATTGTTCTAAGTGTGTGTGTTGTGTGTTGTTGTTGTGTTGTTGTTGTATTGTGTTGCTTCACTGTATAAATTTTGGGCTCTTTTAGCTAAACTCTTTGGAATGGCTTTTTTGACATGGGACGGATGACAACTGTTATAATGTAGGTATAGAAAAGTGTTGGTGTTTTTTATATTGATTTTAGTTTTCAAATTCAGATTTTCAATAAAAATATCTATATCCAGGAAACTCACAATTGAATCAGATACCTCCCACGTAATCTTTAAGTTGCAGAAGGTGTTCAGTGATTGTAAAGCATTTGTAATAGTTCATTACTGCATGTCGATATCATGATGATATCGTCAACGTAATGTTTCCAAAAATATGGGTTTGTATGGTTGTTTTTGTAGAAAATCATGTTCAAGCTTGCCCATCACAAGATTAACATAAGAAGGAGCTATTCTTGTCCCCACGGCTGCCTTTTTTGCTGTAGATAACATTTATTTTGAAAACCTAAAGCAATTCATAGTTAGAATAAAATATATTAATGTTAAAAGAAAATCTGACGACGTTAGTGTATTTTTTGGACGTTTGTTAAGTATTATCTGACAGAATCAATTCCTTGTTGGTGTTCAATATTTGTGTACAATTATTGAACATCGATTGTTACTAATTTAGTATTTTCAGGAAGAGGTTGAGGTACATTTTTCACAAGGTGCAAACAGTCATTAATATTTTTCACGAAAGAAGGAAGATTAGTCACAAATTCTTTTAAATGGTCATCAAAAAATGAAGAAATTCTCTCAGTTGGAGAAGATATTGAAGCTACAATTGGTCTTCCTGGTGTATTTGAAATATTTTGTGGTTTTTGGCAATATGTAGAATGTTCGTGTTTTTGCCGATATATTTATTGGTAAATTGATGGAATGATCACTTAAGTTTTCTTGTAAGGCATTATTCTTTATGTAATTAGATATTTTTGAACAAAATTCGTCATTAAGATCTCTATTTAAAATTGTATAAGTAGTTGTGTCACTCAGTTGTCTTTCTGCTTCAGCAATATAATCCTTTATATTCAATATTACAGTCACATCCCCCTTGTCAGCAGGAAGTATTATTATATCCTTGTTATTTTTTAAAGAATTTATAGCTTTTTGCTGCAGTTTTTGTTAGATTATTGCTTTTGGTAAAGTATCTGCAAATGAAGGATCAGAAATGTTAGAAATAATTATATTTAAAAACTGCTCTGTAGGGTGATCTGATATTTAAAGCTGGGGGATCTCATCCGCTTCTTCATTTTGATTGCTACTTAAAAAGTAATGTTTAATTCTAGCTTTTCTTGAAAACTCTAACGCGTCAGAAACCAATTTAATGTGGTAGAATTTTGGAGTTGGTACAAAGTTAAGCCCTTTGGTAATAATATATCAATTTCATTTTGTTTTCAAGTGTAGTTTGATAAATTAATATAGTTTGTTTTGGGTAAAGTGATATCTTTAGATTCAAAACAATATTAACCTATACTATTCAAAATTAACCTACACAATAAAT
Source organism: Homalodisca vitripennis (assembly GCF_021130785.1). Classification (NCBI taxonomy): domain Eukaryota; kingdom Metazoa; phylum Arthropoda; class Insecta; order Hemiptera; family Cicadellidae; genus Homalodisca; species Homalodisca vitripennis. The sequence continues at coordinate 64,482,602 of NC_060211.1, forward strand.
AATGAGCAGCAACACACAACATATCACGATGTTATGAACAATAATTGCAAGATGCAGTGCAAATCAACATTCATTCAGTTCCCACTGTATTTGGAATATCAGTTGACTTGAGACTAAGCACAGTAATATCTCGCTCGAGATTACTATAAGATGAAAACAATTACGGAGTGTGTTTTGTTATCTTATTTTAAGACCAACAAAAATTTTTTCTTTAATCATGTTCACTTTTTTAGCCATGAAACTTGATAAATTGTACGCATCTAGGATTATTTTGGACCTTGCGTTTTTATCAATCACAGCACTGTAATTACTAAGCATTAACAATAGTATGAAAATCATAGTAATCACCAAAGTTATTTAAAGTCCAAGATCTTAGTAGTGGGTCTGAGAAGTTTTTCCGAAGGAGCAGTATTCAGTAATTTCACTCGTACGTCTTGCCAAATGACCTGTCAACATCGAAGCTACCAAATATCTTAAGCTTGAACTCGAATTAAATTACCATGACAAGTTGAACAATAGAGATTCTTTTATCTTTCTCAATGAACTAAGGAATAGGGCCTATATGTTTGAGGTTCTTTATAATTTCATTAAAGTACAACTAAAATTACGAAGTATTTTTTTTTATTTTGCACTAGTTGGTAAACTCTGATTGTGAATGTCTCTAAAATAAACAGTATAAATAAACCTACCTAAATGTCTCTATAATTTATATCCGTAGAGCTAAATTATTGAAAATCAGTAAACAATAAATAGATTATGTATCTTTAATACGCAAACCAAATTTTTAATATTATTGAATATTTATTTTAGTATATAATTGCATTATTTATTGTATCAATTATGTTACTTTAGATCGTAACGTTCAAACGATAACTTGCTTTGCTTATACGTTTATCTGGATAAACTGAATGATTAGCTGATGAAGTTTTTGGTTTTAAAGCACGAAATGTCGGATTGGGTTGAGAAATCCCACATGTGATTTGTGTTGTGTATTTAAAAAGGAGTAATAATGTAATATTCGATTACTAAATTCTAGTTCTGTTAATGAAAGACACTACTTTCTCTAAGGTTTACGGTTATTACAATTCTAATATTTATATTCAGATTTGACAGCCAAATTTGCATAATTAACATTGGAAAAGAAATTTATTGAAAGACAAGGACAGATAACAAGAATAAATTCATTTTAGTAAAGGAAATCTTTATTCGCCAAACTTCAACGACGAGATGAATATATTAAGGATCTGACGCAGCTAAGCTCTCTCAATGCTGGCTGTCATTTATTTCTCCTAGAGACCATTGCAAATCAGAATTACAAATTATATATGACAACACTTCACTTACAAATATGCCATACTGTCTTTGTATTACTTGTATTAATTAGGAAGCACAGACAACCTACGATATTGGGGCGAAAAGACTCGACTGTCTGAGTTAAAAACCATATGTCATTTTACACAATTGTTTCGCTTAGCTTCTTTTAAAACTCATAGTAACAATAATTAATTAGACATTCTGTGACCAATAAAATCACTTATAAACTGATTTTGGATGACAGAATCTTCTCCTATGATAGAGGAAGTCTTTGCATCTATAAACCTGTAACTGTCTTAATTTGAGTTATACGTCAAGAAATGGAATTATTTTGTGGATCCCATTTAGAAAAAACGCCATTAAAAATAATAAGTCCTGCAGTGCTTAGTAAATATGTAGTTATATTAGTTGTTTTTCATATTAATGTGGTATCGAGCATGGATTCAGATCAAATATTAGGAGCTATATACATTATACATTAATGCCTTTATTCCTTTACTTAGGGTCACCAATTCGAATTTTCTAATGGTTTGATGCAGCTGTAGGGAGTGGGGTCATCAAATATTGATCTAAGAATTTTTGCACAAAAGTGATAAAAATACAATTTGACTTAATATTGTATATTATATCTATTCTAGTTTTGAATTTCTCCGAAGATAGTTACTATAAAAGTTATTTTGAATTTATTTGATGACGTACTTAAAAGTATATTATAAAACATAACTAATTTAGAAGACCAGTGACCTGTTAAAGCTACTAGGATGTTTAATGAAGTGGCGGATATACGCACTGAAGTACATTTTGCAAGTTAGGTGAATGATCAAGTAAACATCCATCTACGTCAACTGTGCAAGCCCTTCACTCTTCTCACTGAACTACAACCATTTATACTGTACATTGGTAAATTATTTTAGTAATCTATATTTTTCACAAATATTACATAGCAGAAGATAACTTTTAGTAAATTAAGCAGTTTTTTTATTATGGTGATAGATGCATTTTTAACATTAGCAGTAAACTATTTCAGATATTTCAAATTAAGTTTTTAATACAAAAAGTTTGTGGTTAATAACCTTTTAATTTTTCCAGCATTTTGGGTTTTACTTTTGAATACATTTTTACCTTGGAATAAATATTTGAAAATAAATCTTTATAACTTGACCCTAAGGCTGTCTAAGAGTACTAAGGCAATAGTAAAGTTATGGAATTATTTTATAACCTATGAGAGTCCTCCACATTGTGTTATCAGTAGAGAAGCAAGTATCAAAAATAAGAGGATAAGCGACTTGATAATGATCCGTCATCGTATAATATGACAGATGCATAATATTCCAAATTATATCGCATTAGCAATCAGTACGCTATTTTTAGTTAATTTCAGAAGAGCACTTTTTCAAAATACACAAGTATTCTACAAGTAGCTTTTTTCCTTGCACCTCTATTCCTTCACTACTGCCCAATTCACCATAAAGTATTATTGTTAATTAGTGTATCGGTTTTTAACTTTAGTTTTGTCATACTTTTATATCCCATGTAATTCTGTATATGGCAAATAAATTTTAGAATTTGAACTAACATTGCTTCAAACCCCATGTTGGTTCACTTCTGGCTCGTTTATACCTTCCAGTTGTACCTGCACTTGGCACAGCATAAACCTATGTATCACTTATATCTGGACAACAATCACTAACCGTGAATGGGGTGCAAAGTTACATCAATAGATCTAGTCTTCTGCACGAGATGACTGTTTGATTTTATGGTTCTCCTCAAGTATTATTAGCTGCTTACCCTAGAGAAAAGAGTGTGCCACACCACCCATCCCCCGACCTGGCTGCCCCTTTTTAAAAATAGACTTGACTGTGTTTGATGTTCAAAATCCTTCCTCATGGATTTTGACAGAAGGTGGCTCTTATTACCCCAACCTTATCTATCTGGAATATCCTGTCACTTTGGAAGCAGGTCAAAGTCATTTTAGGACTAAGTGTGATTTGTGTGATTGTGTAAAAAACAGGTTGGCGATTTCAAGATAATTTAAAAACGATATGTAATAATCTAAATGAAACGAAGTTAATTTTTTATAGCACCAAATTTCAGGGTATTATATTTAAATTCATGTGTTGAGAAAAATATTGAGTTTTATATCGACATTTTATGATTAAATGTATTAATGTTTGCCATGGGGAAGACCTATTTCATAGGCTATTTTAATTGCAAGTATCGAGCACCATTTAGACTAGTCAAACAATTACCATACCTTAACTAGGACCAGGACGTAAATTAGATTTCGTGATGCCGGCATGAGTAAAGTGCTGAACAACGCCTGTTGAAATAGTAGCTCTCCAACAACAAATGTATGTAGGAACATTGAGCGTAACTAACAACGTTTGACATGCGTCTGGAATCCCCTGACCTGTACAACTCTAACTGATGTACCAATCTGCATAACTTACTATTGGATAACACTGCAGACTAGCGAACTGGGTCAGGCCAAGTTGCCCAAAGCCCTAAATGCAAAAACGTCATGAGCGAACGAGTACTAACTTTGAAACTAAATATAGTTCAATTTGTTTAGTTAAATTTGGACATAAATGAATATAGTTTGTCGTAAAATCATTCACAACTCGCTTGATAATATCCGCAGACTTAGATATAGTGTACTCTGAAACTTTTTTGAACCTTTTATAAAAGTCACAATAAAGTTATTCCCTGGGTCAAAACAATATTGTACGGTATTCACGTAAATTTCTGTTCTTTCGTCTACTTTTCTGTGTAAATAATTAGACAAGATTATCTTGTATAGGATATGTAGGATAATATTATTATTATTTAAAGTTGCACAAATAAAATATACTTGGAGGTCTCGCAGTCTTTTATGGAGCGGAGCTAATAAGGCATACACATGTATAATTTAATCACTTACACAGTTCTCGCCCAAAAACCCCCCCAAACCTTTCAGTTTCCCCTGTTGCTGTTCTTGGCAGAATTCATAGTAGTTTGTATGTTTGCAGCCTTGGTCTAGAGACTCGTATAAACCAACAGTTTTCAGGAACTTACTTTAACAGTTCATGGGATATATTTCTTAATTTTAAGCATTTTACGTATTTCAAAGACAGAATTTTTTTGTATTCACAAGTAGTAAAAATAAGCCAAACAAATCATTCTTTTTCATTTCTAAAACATACACATTTTATCAACATTTTATTTGAATTAGCAATATGAAATACCTACAATATACCATACCAACCAATAACATATTGAAAATAAAAAGTTTTTGTAATAGAATATAATTTGTATTATTTTATATAGTAATTACTAGTTACATTTTTCATTTATCTCATATCATTATAATCTATAGAATAATCATCTCGTGTTAGATCCTGCAAAATGAATTTTGTGACAGATATCATGTACGTCCTATAAATGCTTAATCTAAATTATTAAATAAAAAACTGATTATTTGTGTGTAAATTCACAAATAAGTTTGAGAACAAAACTCATAAAATTATGAGCTATAGATCACAGTTTTTTTCCTTTGAAAATAATTCGGCTTAAGCGTTTATAGTAAGTACATGAGGTCTTTTATAAAAATCTGTTTTCACTCAATGAATATAGTGTGTAGGCATTTTTGGTATATAGACAGTATATTACTTCAAATTCCCCATACTTTAAATTTCACTCTTTATTACAAATTCTGCCATTAATAAACAGTTAGTGTTACCTCCTTATTGCAATTTTAATATAAAACTATATACATCGAAAACAATAGTTCCTATTCGAACACATACGGTTATTTAAACTTGCGATAAACGGCATTTGCAAGTTTAAGGTTTTGCTATTTCACAGGTTGTAACTTTGAACAATTTTAGGATATTCCATGTCTTGTGTAATAGCTCATAAAGACAATCAATATTCCCGTGATTTACATAATCACATTATCCTGTACGAGTCATCGCTTTCATGTACTTTTATTAACTCTCCTCACACTTTTTACTGAAAGTTTGTTGGTTATTCTTTACTCAACAAACAAACAAAAAATCTAAATAAAGATTTTTTGTTGGGTTTATTAAATGAAAGTATTCAGTCACAATAACTGTCTTTATACTTTTCTAGAGTCTAGACACTGTTTTAAATGAATCTAAAAGACTTACGAATGGCAGAGATAAGCTAAGCCTACCTCTTTTGTTGCTTAATTCCAACAAAAGAGGTAATACTTATATAAATATCACTACGAGTAAGAAATTTTTCCTTATTTATTGATAGCCTCCAAGCGCCACAGTGTTTCTAGTAAAATTTTACTCAGAAGATCAAATTCGTAGAGAATATCTTGGTATCCATATTAATATTTCTACTACTTCCTTATTATCCTGGGTAGCTTTTTTCATTATTAATGTACGGAATATCTAGCAACAAAACAATTAAAAGTTAAAAGCTGCATTTTTTGCAGTTTATTTCCAAATTTGTAATCTTTGAGACGGTAGAAAATATACTGATGTTTAAAATGTAATTTGATTACGTACAAATAAATGTGTTTTATTTAAAATTACTGGATGGATTAGGATTTACAACAATTATATCTATCTTATACTATATTAATAAAAGATAAGTTACTCAGTGGTTGTATTTTCTTGGTTAATGGTAAGTGCGCATAGACAATATTATTGTTAAATATCGTATATAGTCGTACATGTTCATCAGTAGTTTATAGTTTAATAAATATTTATAGTAATACAATGGTACCCATGGTTACAGTTTATGAAATGTTTTACTTCAATCAAACAATATAATTTAATAAAACAGTACTTGTACATTTCGGCCCAAACAATAACAGTACAATATTCAGTTTTCCTTAAATCAACACACGGTTGACAAATAACAAATATTTTACGGTTTTATTACTTTGACCTTTGATAATACCAATGGCTATGCTAGTAGCTGTGGTCCAATAACAACAATGTGACCTACACTGAACTTTTTAGTTTATTTTATTTAAGGGTATGAATCGAAAATATTCGTATATACTAAATCATTTAAACCTGTCAGTAAATTTAGAATTTATTGGTTAGGTAGTAAAAGGCTCTACATGTACCAACTGTGAATAAAACCAGTTTAGATTTCTCTAAAACTAATGAAATATTTATGTACAATAAACGATTAATGATACAAGATTGAGTTACCGGCGTAGTCTAATTCATTTTAACGACAAATCTTAGAAAGTGCCGTAGTTTAAATTGCGAGAATCTAAAGGCATTTTGATTTGGATTTTTAACCAGGTTAAGTTAACCAGGAGTAAGTTATCAATATAACTTACTCCTTAAGCCATAATGAACACTTATCTAGAGTCTCTACAAAAAGGACATGCGGACTAGAAAACGTGAGAATATCATTCGTGATCAATTATTGTCATTTTAGTCCCTCTGAACCAATACGTGGTATCATTTTTTAGAAGTAAAGTAGGCCTAGTATCCAAAATGAGTTTCGGGCTTATTTTTAGTAGCTACGCTTCATTGAAGTTAAAGAAATCTTGTCTATATGTTTGGTTATATATTAAAACTTGAGAACCGTTTGAGTTATAATCAACAAACATAATTGTGATATATTACATTTATTTAAACGTAAAGGTATTGTTTCTACCGATCACATAGGAAGTGTATGACATAGTTTGCGAATTTTACTACTCATTTTACTATTTTTTTTTATTTGTGTTTGTTTTTCCATCTACAGGAAATTAAATCCAAAATTATTAGTGAATGTTAAGTTTACCTTCCGCTTAGTGCAGCGTCTTAAATCTGAAAAAAATCACATACTTTGCAGTCAAGGTTATTTACTACATCAACTTTACAAACTTAGTGCCTACATTTATTTTTAGGTAATGAAATGATTGAAAAAGTATATCATACATATTAATCACCTTCAATAAAACAATAGAAAGTTTTGGTTTTATTTTAGTTTTATATACTTTAGTAAGATGTTTACGGTGAATTATAAAAATGTATCGCGGATTGCTATTGTTTTATAAAGAGCATACTAATATTTTTTTTATGAACAGAATTCATATTAATATAAGGCAGAGCGTAAGCGTTTGATTCTCTATTTCTCAAAAGGTCTATCTAGATAAACAAAGCAACGTTATGTAAGTTGTTTATTCTCAAAACCTTTCTACGATTCATTTCAATAATAGTAATAATGATAGCAGTTACGATGCAAGCAGTTACTTCAATGAGTTTTCTCAAACTAAATCCAAAATAATATAGATAATTAGGACTTTCGTAACAATAAAAATATAGGGTAATAAATTTCTGTATTCGTGTATGTATAATTTTTGTACAAGTAAAAATTTAAAAATAAGTAAATTTATGAGTCTTAATACATAAAAATCTGTGCATGGATGTCTCTAACATACTGAGTATAGTTTGTACAGATGTTTTAACAATACAAAGTAATTTTTTAAGTAAAACTTTGTTTTCATTATTTATAGTTTAAGGATTTCGGTGCATCGCCAGAGCAGCTTTAGTGTGACACACAGCTTGAAACATCACAATCTATATTAGAAGTCGCTATATCATCGTGAAACAGCCGTATACCACAATCAGAATACGTAAGCTGCTTCTGCGTCATGATCAATGACGATTCTGAAAGTATACATGGAGGAATAAGTGTCCGACACTAAAATATGATAAATACATCATAATTTTTTAATCAGTGAATTCAATTCAGTTATGTAAGCTGTGCACAACAACTAGTTTTAATCTCAGCCGTTAGAAATAACGCCTATCCAAGAAATGCATCTTGATTTTAAGTTTTCATATGAATTACACGTTTTAAAATAAGTAATATCAAGGGAAATATTACTTCTAAGTACATTGTATTACTCTTTTGAAGATGATATTTCCTACATATGGGCAACAAATATAACTCACTCATTACTTTTCTTTGGTTTTAACTTTTTTAGTTTTATAATGTCGTTACATACAAATAGACCATTCCAGGCCACCCGATAAGGAACTATCTTTGGATAATAGAGTTATCCGATTCTCAAGTTACAATAGTATACAAGTTACTGCTTGTACAGACATCTTATACAAAAACTCTACTTAAATATTCAGATATGAGCGGAAACATATCACCATTTGCTGTTAAATAGGTTGTATGTGTATAATACAAATATATATTTCATAAATAAACAAAAAGGTATATGAGTTGTTGAAAACGAATATTTCTATTATGTGTGATAGTAAATTATTGTGAAATATTGCCATGTTTAAATCATGTTCCATTGTACTCTTAAAAATTTGTAAGAGCAGTAAAAACACGAGTGGCTGCATGCCAATACATTGAAAGGATACTTTTACTACAAGTTACTTTGTGAATGTTTGTTACACAATCAATACACGTACTCAAGTAGAATAGTGCTAATGGACCAAGTTTAATATTAATGGTCCAAGTCTCTCAGGAGACCAGTTCTCTAACTGGCAGCTAATCTGCTTCACTCAAGGGACTTTCTATTTGATTTCCACTGTCCTTCAAGTTTTAAGTGATTGCACATTGAAGTGAAACGTTTTTATTAATTAAATAATATTTAACAACCAATTAGTAATAAAATAAATTTATTATCTCTTTCTTCTTGTGTTTTATTATAAGTGACGCTGTGTTACTTCGGGAAAATACGACTGAATGTTTTTTTATAGTAACATTTTAAAAATACAGACTATTTTGGTAAGAAGTTATTCCTTTTGTTTGCAAATAGTCAATTCTCCACGCAAATACACAGAAGCAATTGTACCTATTGCAAAACAATTTATATGGTTTGAAAATATGGTAAGTTCGTGGTGAAGGACCAAATTATCATTAGTATGAAATTATTAAAAATACTGTTACGGCCTGAAGGTGGAACCAGTATACTACAGAAATCGATGTTGTGCAACGAACCTTCCTTTCATAGATGGTCTGGACAATCCTGTTCGGATTAGTTGCAGTCAATAAATGTAAAAGTAAATTTCATAGTTTTATCTCACACGCCTATGATTATTTCTGAGAATGGTCAGGATATCAGCCAAAAATTTCTCAGTTAACTTATTTTCAATGAATCACATTATCTCTTTACTTAATAATTTTTATAGTAAAATAGATGTAAAATTATAATTGGCGATATTAATATTAATGATTTAGAACACTTCAGCCTTACCTAGTGGATATGCAGTATACTCACCTATCGTTAAACGTGGTCTGTAAACATGGAAACTCGACTTGGACCAGTCACGCACCGTTACCTACTTGTCAAATAACTCGATATCTGTGATAAATGTTTCCATCTATAACCATTTCGCGCAGCAAATTCAAGTAGTACATGTCTATAAATTATCTTCCAATTACGAATTTACAATGGTTTTTCGGTCCAATAAAGTTCTAGACTTGAATAATAATAACTTCAGGCGCTACCTTATAGACGACTTTTGTGGACTTAATTGACGTTCAGATGTTCGGTTGTTTATGTGCACTTTGAAATCGTATCTAAATATCCCTTCCGGCTAAGTCGTAAGAAAGAAAGGTTTTACATGAGCATTTATTAAATCTTGAAATTTGAAACTGAAGATGCATTAATTTAGATGTTTTCATGCTTGTAGTCCACTCAATTGTACACCTGATAAGATAATGAGAACACCTCTTCATTCAGATTTCACTGGATGGCAGCTGACTAACCAGATATAGCTCTTGCTTAGACTGCTTAGATAGAGTGTTTTCTGATGTCAAAAAGATGCAAAAACTTAATTTTAAACATCTTCGTAACCGATTTTTTCAGACGGACGTTAAATCCAGATTCCAGGAGATGAGCCAGTGAAACTTTTACATTTCACACGTAGCACTAGGTGGTAAGGTGAAATAAATCTAATGCAGTATTCATATTGACACAAGCCTTCCATCAAAGCTGTCTTATTTTTAAGGTGGTTGAAGATTATCTAGATGAGGTATCGGAAGTAAATACATTTTTTATTCCTTTTCCCGCCCTAATTTGTTAAATTGAGAACGTAGTTATTCACATACTGGAAGGAATACATTTGTACATCTTGGCATTGGATCCTGTTAATTATTTAGGGACAGAGTATGATATAGAGATGGAATTTGACAAGTTTTGAGATATAATGGCATGTCAGTACGGTTGAAAAAAGCGTTGGTTCAAACATATAATAACGCAACAACTGATAACACTGATAGATTTTTCTTATCAAATAGATATTTTTATATCTTTTCAAGCAGCTAAAACAAAATCTTTTGGTTAAAAATCTCTATTATTGGCCAAGTAGCGACTGCCATCCTGTTGCAGCACTTCATATATAATACTGATATAATGACACACCACTTAGATCCTGTTTTCGATGGGTTTGAAAAGCTTAAAGAGGTCTTTTAGCATTTCCTCAACCATTCTAAGGCTATTGGCTTTGTGTAGAAAAGTCTGTCGTACGGGTCGCTTTTGTCATATCTGTTTAAAGTGTATACTAGTCAAGAATGTCAATCCGGGATTACCAAAATTCCCTATTAAGTTCTTCGGACACCACTTCTATTCCTTTTTATGTTTAAACGAAGTTAAAGATCGGCAATCCACAATAACGTATGTTTTCATTACTTTTAATATATGACTGAATGTTTGGAATCCAAAAAAGTTCAAATATCAAGTGCAGGAACATATTTACGAGAAAATTTCTGATCATACCCTCTTTATAAGTTTTAAAGATGTATTTTTTTCTTTTAAACTAGTCTAAGGTCGTGTTAAAGACAAGCCTCAAATCAAACAACCTCTAAAGGAAAGAATTTGAATCTGCCGTCATAAATTAAGCGGATTAATATACTTCCTGATTTATCTACTAAAACCACAGTCTTATTCGATCAATGGGTTTCTACAACTGAATGAGATTTTAGAATTTATGGAAAGTCAATTTGAAAACTAATTAGCTTTGTTGCTTCAACAAGCTCAATTTTGGACTTGATACTATGTGCGAGAAGTTGGTTGTATGTAAGAGGCTTTGAATTTTAAGAGGTATGGATAGTTATATTATGGTAGATTTTAATTTAGAAATTTTGTACGTTGTATTGATTTTGAATTATAAGATTTATTTACAAAACCCAATAGATCTTTATCATTATTGTCTACTGTGGTATTAGTGACAAGCAATGAAATGCTATATGCTGGTTTCTTAAATATATATTTTATTCAAACATTTTAGCACGATCCTTCGGGATCTAGTTTGGCTGAATAATTACTCACCGGGATGTTTATGTCCTCACTTTATTAATTGTTACGTGGTTGGGCCTTAGGGATGTTTTTGGGATCTGGTCCCTCGAGAATTCGACTACTGGAGTGTCATGAAGGGCGGATGTAATATAAAACTCAGAGAGTCTTTCACCCTAACAAAATCATTAATAGCACAAAGAGAATCTACTTTGTACTTGAACTGTGAACCACAAGAATTCCGTTACTGATAAGCTGTTAAAATCCAGTTTGTAGAGAAACCATGATTTTGTATTCCGGAATGATACATGATAACTAAGGTAACCCACAGCAAATTGTTGAGGAAGCAACTTATCAATATTCAAGTCATTAGCTGTATAGCCAACAGAGTAAGAGTGAGTTTTCAGTTGATTGAATAGCAGTGCAAACAGTACATTCGTCTTGGAATATAATTTTATAGATTCATAAAATCAATATTCAGATATAATTTTGTTGTCAATATTTACGTTCTATATTTCTTCCGTAAGGAAGGAAATATATTGGTTATTTGTATAAATATGGTAACAGGGAAACTTTTTGCAGGTTATTGATATCCGTCGAAAAAGGATTTATAGTGGCAAATATGTATCCACCTGCCACTGCATTACTATAATGGTAAGTAATCATTTAAATCTTTTTATCTGAAAGTTGACATACTTCATAACATTAGTATAAAACGTATTTTAGTAGGAGTTAAAACATGTTTTCAATTTTAGGAATACAAGAATCATAGAAGCAAATGTGAACTAGTTATGTAAAGAATCGCATATACATGTACAGAAGTGTCAACACATTAAACACGGTCTCTGACTTAACGCCAACTTGTGACGTAAAGCACTTGACAGTGCGATTACTGATGTCAGTGTGACGTACATTAGTTCCTGTCCTGTTTTGATGTACATTTCATCGTGCTGTCTCGTCAAGTTTTATGCTTTACAAAGATATCGTAAATTATGGTGAGAGAAAACTAAATTATTTTTAGATCATATTCAAATAAAGGATATTACGAGGTAAAATTAAAATATGAACATATAAGGGCATTCAAATATAAAAACCCTATACTGAAAAACAAACCACAAGGTTAAATGCAAAACAGAAGGATCTATCTTCTTCTCTCTCACATAATGCACTTTTTTTATTTTTGTAATGCTATATTGAATATCTAAGTGTTTTTTCCGAAACCTTATTCCCATAACCTACTGAAATAAAAAATAGTGTCGTGAGGAGTGTAGTAGTTTGCAAGTTTCTCCTTGAAATTAAATATACTAAAGGATTTAAAATGTTCGCATAGACAATATCATACTATCGCAGTCAAGGTGACGAATGATTTTTTAGGTTTGTACCTTCTTAGCTTGATTCTGTGTGAATCATTTTGCAATGACAAAATAGACCGAATAATATGTTGTGAAAATGTATATCGTCCCTCGTACGGAGCGATTAGCACATTCGCTAAGACATTATTTAAGGTATCATTTACCCTAACAACCAGTAAAATAAATATTTCAAATTCTTATAAAAACTATTATATTAATATCTTTGCATGCTTTTATTTATTTATTATCATCAGACAATGAACATTACCCATCTAGTGGTCAGTTTAGCTATCCTAAGCTGTCATTTTAAAAGTTTGTCACATCTTTGATAAACGTATCACAATAATGTACACGTATTTTTTACCTTGCTCTAACATAACTGTAATCAGCGACAGAATCATATTGAATATTCAGAAAAAATGCAAATAGAATATAATTAGAATGAGTTACTTGTTTTGTCAAAACTTTTATCTTATTGTTACTTAATGCTACTAAATGTAATTAATTATAAAGATGTGAGTAAAGAATAATGTAAATAATTATTAAAAGTGTGGTTCATGTATACGAACTTAAAATGGAGAGGTAGGACAAAGCGCTACTTAAAGTCATTGTGCCGTGATGGAGATAAACCATACAGCCGTTACGGTACATAACTTACGGTGGAACTGACATGTCGGCCATCATTGTGGGCTTATTAGTTTTTAACAGATTTGAGCGCAGAGTTATTGTTTATTGAACTCACGCGTTGTAATTATATTATATAATTTAAATCCTAAAGTAAATCTAACAATAACGCTTTATCCACCATAACAGTGTTCTCTTTGTTCTCTATTCGTCTCTCCACCATACAGGATTCCAAAAAGACAATAGGCAGCTTGTTTATCAACACTGAGAAGACATAAAATATTGTAGTTCCATCACTATAGACGAATAGATACAACTTCCGTATTGGAAGGGTGTGGAGGGGCTGCGAGCAGTGGGGAGACTGATGCCGCGGTGTTGCCGCGTTGGTGCGGGCACTGCCGTGAGCGGTCACTTTCTCTTCGAACACTGAGAAGAGAACATCAGACGGTGCGCGCCAGCGTACTTACCAACAAACAACGCGTCAGTGGGTGTTGTCTTTTGATTGTTGACACTAGTAAACAGAAACGAAATTTCTCTAATTTAACACAAATATGTGCGATATTAATATGTTACCATTATACTATATAATAATTTACAACTACTAAATAATTTGGATATCGTGAAGAACAAATAATAATTTGGGTACTCTGAAAACCTAATATTGCATTCACATCACGAATATATTTATTGCGGGGGCTGTCAAAATACTTCAAACACCAAACGCGAGGGCGGCCTCTTTTATTAACACTGGTTCCTCCTCTTCTTTCCATTAAGGTGATAGTTAATGTACAACGTACAGTATATAAAACACACACACACTCACACCCTGATATTTGCAACGAACAGCAAAAACACAGACAACAAATTTAGCAGTAAACTCGAAGCAGTCACTCTAGTAGCACTTGAGGACTGCGCAGAGAAGCGGTCGCCGTGGTGCGATGTGGCAACAGTGCCTGTTGCTATGGCAACCGCGTCAGACGCTCCTCACTCCTATTGGTCAGGTAGCCAACCAGGCAGTTCTCCCTCTCACTCCAACGTCAGAACGCCCCAGCACGCCAATACGGAAGTTGTATCTATTCGACTATAAAGGCTCAATCGGTCACAAGGATCCCATGGCGCATCAGACGATAATGATGAAATAATTGTTTTTAGAAACCATTCATTTGCACCTTTATCACTCCAAGGATTAATAATTGATAAATGTACACCGACAGCATTTTCAAGATATTTCTTGCTGTTCCTTAAGTTTGAGCACTAAAGAACACTGTGACCAGAGGACCCACCACACCTCTAGTTTTTTTCAGAATTTATAAAATAAAAGAAATATATCTACACATCGTGTAACACGACGGAATTAAAAACTGTAACTATAAATTTAGTTTATTAGCTAATAGTTATCAAAGAATTATTGTAGTCCACATGTACTACATTCAAATCTATTCTATAACTGTACAATTACTTTTGTTGTTAATTAAAGTTAATAATTTAAACTCCGTTATATTTTTTACAAAATTTATGTTGTTTATCTTTCTTTTTTTTTGTTTTCGACAAAGTGTTTTTAATTATTGTTTTAAAAGCAAAGAAAATAAATATTCTGTTTATTTTATACTAACGGACAGCAGTACCTTTATACTTTCTCAGCTATAGAGTCTCAGATTGAATGGAGTTATTAGTAGCTGGTTATTTTCGGAAATCTCGAAATTGTATATGTTACAAAAATAGAACTAGAAGTGTATAAGAAGTCTCATTGCTTATGACTAGGATCAGATAAAAAAAGTATGGTTGCCTGTAAAGTCGGTTTTACGGGCGAAGATTTTACGTGACAACGTCTTTTTCTCGGTAGAATATTTATTGATATGAATATTATTAAATTGCACAATAGGAACAAGGAATTGAATGAAAATAAGAATTGCACAAATTTTAACTATAGAAATATATTTTGTTTACTAAAACATTGTACATAATTTGAAATTAATTAAAATTTGTTATTGTAAATGGTAAAGTTGAATAAAACATTTACTAAAATTGGAATTTGAAATTCTTGCTAAACACAGTTAAATTCTAACTCCGCGCGTGGTGATTGGTCGGTTTAGTTCGTTTGTTTGGTCGCACTGTTATGACAGGTTAGAGGTTATAATTTGTTATTTTAAATGTTTGACTAGCAATACGCGCTGTTTCTTCTCAATCGACTGAATTACGATTGATTGCAGAGCGATTTAAACTAATAATTTACTTAACACTATCAACATTTGTCAATAGTATGACATAACCTATAAACTCAATTTCTCAACTTTTGTGTCAATCTAACAATTAATCAATCAATCATAGTTTACGATAATGAAATATCAGTGTACAATTATTTACCTTTATTGTTGTAGTTGTTGTAAATGACGAATCTAAGCACTCCACATTTTCACGAATAAACATAGTTATCTGCTTTATCCCGTGCGGCGGACCCACAGTTATCTGCTTTATCCCGTGCGGATCCCGTGCGGCGGACCCACTGAACGGGCATCGTAACGTTACCGGGCGTTACACTTTTTCATGAGTGACTCCGAGCCGCAACCTAATTTAAGACGTTGTCACGTCAAAAACTTGAATTTACTATGCGGTTGTGTAGCATTTCCTTCAATCTACTAATACAGGATTTATTTTTTTACCTAGAGAAGACGGCCTGTGGAGGATGTAGTTAAGAGTTCTAAAGGAAAGGTATAATAGATGCTACATCGTTTATGGACTACTTGTCTGAGTAAGAAGCTATGAGTTTCAACTCAAAACAATCACCTTAAAAAAATGGCAACAAGTTAAAGTTTCGATGGTGGTGTAAAATTGGTGTATTTGAATCCAGAAATTAAAAACTGTATTAAAAAGAGATCGTTTACATTATTCGTACAAATAAATCACAAAATGCAGTCCAGTAATATTTTTATCTAACAGGATATTTAAGGCAGACTTGTACATCCCACATTAAAATTAAATAAAACCTGATAATACATTTACTAAATTGATTGAACACTGTTGGATTGTACCCGAAATACGATGTAAAATATAAGTCACAAGAATTATAACTACCTATTTTTTGTTTAAAAGTCTTAATTTCGCATATCTTATGATACAGATGTACATGATTACGGGATAATTTGACTATGATTCTGTTTAGGAATCACATATAATTCTAATATTGTTTTGTAACTCATAATATTATAATTAATTTAGGGTATAAAGAAATAAAAAGTTAGTTCACTGATTATATTCCTTATAAAGTTAAAATAATATCCTGTAATATATTACAAGTGTATGTAGATATAAAACTTAAGAATATTTTAAGTAGATACAATACGTATGTAATAACAGCAACTGTTCAAGTGCGTAGTTGCGGTTTGATAATGAGTTCACGTTGCAGATATTGGAGTAACTGTATGATAATGGAAGAGCATTGTCCGGTTTTGTTCTACAAGCTGTAGAGTAACTCCATCACAATAACATTGTCATGTGCAAAAGTTCGGTTTGTAATGAGCTGACTCAGCTGACGCTGGAATAATTGTATAGTAAGGATGAGACTTCCACCGTTCCATCTTACAAGGTGTGTAGTGTAATTGTATATCCATAACAATAATTTCGTCAAGTACGAAGTCTAGGTTTGGTAATGAGCTGACGCAGCAGATGCTGAGTAATTGTATGAGTATAGATGAGTTTCTCAGGTTCTGAATTACGAAATGTAATGTGCAAAGCTTCAGCTATAGTATATGTTATTAACATAATTAATTAATGTGCTTATATATATATATGTCGTACTAAATTAAATATTAGTCCCATTAGTTGTTATAGGAGTTTTCGTAAAAATTACAGTACCGTAAACTGAACAGTAGTCATAGAGTATATAAAAGTTTATCGAAAAGTAATAGATTTTAAATTTATGTATAAACATCTTAGAATGTGTAAAACTATTCTAAAATCAAATAGTAGTCACTCTTCAAGTAATTTGTTTCATTTAAAACAATGTTTTTCATTTATGCACGATGGAGTGTATATTTTAAGTTAAATGTAATTAATTATATCCAATATAGTTGATTATATGTGACATTCTATTTATTATTCAATCTCCAGGAGCACTTCTGTATCAGGCTAATACCTTTAAAGGCAATTATTTGTGTCTACAATTCATGAAAATCGGGTTCGTAGTGAGTTTATACGAAATTACACTAATTGTATTCTGCAAAAAACGTCGTATTTTCTGATGTTTCGATTAAGTTAGGCCAGTAGCGTAAGGAGTGGTAAATAAATTAATTTTTTTATTGCTATTCCGACGTTTTTACAGATGAGATTATAAAATATGTTATTCTTGTACAGGTAATCAGCTTTAGCCTCATTGTGAAACACTCGTGATTTAGCATTAGCCGATATGTATGTTACCTTGATCTGGTGAACAATCACCCTACAAACATTAAAAGCATCTTAAAAGCGTCCAATCGGAGAGCACTAGGTAATTTTACTTTCCTGAAGCTCTTAATCTCTTGAATTTAATCAAAATTCCCCAGACTCTTATATGAAAAGTTCTGTTTAGTCTTGACTGTCATTGAAAAGAACCATTATGTGCAGATTTTTTCCGGAAATGACCATAACCGTTATTTATTCCTACCGTTATCCTAATCTGTTCACTACTTCATTAAAGAAGAATTTCTTCTCTTATTTAAAAGGACATTTCCTAGAGTTTAGGTTGGGCTACAGTCTACAGTGATCTTTTAAATGTTGAATGCCCTTCTTCACTTCTGCTTGTCATTATCTCTGTAGTTGGAAGAGATTTGATAGCAAGTTACTGATCTAAGAGTTTTTATGCCTGAAGAGATTAAAACTCCTTGCAGGATACCCCTCCGTTTCCATTTGACAGTAGGTTACTTTATATATGTGTACTTAAATAATGATGGTCTGGATATCGACCATCGGTCAATGTGGACAGATAAAGAGCAATGCATACCCAATATAGAATTACATGTTACGCTGATGTTACCCTGAAATATTTCACACTTATACCAGTTTCCAAGTCATTCCATTCCATTTGTTGCCATCTCTGTCTCTAAGGAGGATTCTGAGGGTCAAAAAATAAGGCCGTTAGGTGGGCCTATGAGTATACTGAGGAATCCAACTTCAAAGAAAGTGTTATTGACATTTTGTAATGGTTATATTTTGCAACGTTTTTATGTAATGTTTTATGATGAATATCCAGTAGAAGAATTAATATCCAGTTAAGTACTACGGAATGAAGCAGGGGTCGGCCGACGATAAGTGATTGAAGATAAGCGACAAAGACCTAGAGGCGCACCGGCAACGACATGCTGCTCGCCCTGCTGACTCCACTTGCAACTTTCCCCTTGTACCGTTTTCTGGTCACTATATAAGGAGGTTGATCGCGCTGTCCTGCAAATTCCTTTTGAGCTACGGAATGTATGGTAGGCCTAAAGAATAAGATATGGCCCTAGTGACGTACAATCTGCAGGGTTTAATTTGACTGATGTAGAAGATCACTTCACAATAGTTAGGGCTGGTGTGATTAGGTTGCCGGTAGGTCTATCCATACCTGTTAATGAATATTTTACAGCGAATTACGCGGATGTGTAAACGAGCAGTACGTCATCACTAAGTGTTGTAGTCGAACCAATTTCGACTTCGGTGTAACCTACTCACACACGATTACACGCAGGGGAAGCTAAATTCCTTTAACACCTGTTTCTAACAACGCGCAAAACTTAAAAACTACACCGAAGCAAATCAGTTGATCCCTAGAACCGTTTCTAATTGACTGTAGCTATCTGGGGAGCTCGTAACAAGATTGAATAGGAGTGCAGACTATGCAGTGTCTAGACTATTATTCAGTAAAGAGTATCATATATTTCCTTTTTGGAAGTAATGACAAAATATTAATATATGAAGGATAGATGAATAGTAACTATACTGAAACCTCCAAAATTACTATATCAGGGATATCCAACCGTACAAAAAGAGTTAATGAGAATGTCAAATATAAATTTTATCCTTTGTTAAATAGTATGTTGTTTTTCAAAATAAAATGTTTGTAACAACAAAGAACATCATATGAACTGTGTTTCATATGATAAGTTTATGCTTTTTACAAGCCAGAGCATTTGGAGAAAACCTGTTTCTTATTACCCTCTGCATTCCTTCAAGCGTCTTTAATTTTACCTGATACCTTACACAAGCATGCCAAAAGAAACACGTTCTCTAATAACAGATTGCACTCCAACATAATAGAAATTAACAGCTAAGAATTCTTTTATCTAAAATATTTGCAAAAAAATAATATTTTTTTGACGAATACGAAGTCAAAAGTACTAATACTTATTGATGGATGAAACATTAAATAAACTAAGGTGTATTTCAATAATTATTGTTTCTTTCATAACTCTGTTAGATTTATAAATTATCAATCAATACTCTATCCACTTCGTGGATATTATTCAAACCTTTACAACAATGTAAGGCCTTGTATTCAATTTTACTGTATTGTTTAGCTGTGAATACAAGTATAAAATAATTATCTTGGACCTTATACTACTTTTCTCATATGTTTATGCAGTTTCAAGTAAACATTTACTAAAAGGTGGTTAACGCTTATTAGCTCATATTGTAAAATGAAATTACCACATAGCTGTAAATACTGTGCATACTACATTACCGTGTCAATTATTTCCTCTAGGCTGTTACTGGGAAAGAATATATATTAGCTAGTTTAAATTGTATAAATAAACAGGCCGATTTAACAATTGAACTGTTTCTAGTAATCTAAATATCGTCTCAAAATTGAGGAAAGTTTTTGTATAAAAATGGAAACTCACCAATACAAGAATGTTAAAATTTTTTTTCTATCTAGGTGTTGCTTATATTTTTCGATACATATGCTCATGTTCTTTGTGTTACATAAAACTAATATAATCAGATAAAAATGTTCTTTTAAAGCAAGGGAATTTAGATAAAAATTTAATCTTTGAGACTTTGTATTAATCTTATTTATTATTGCAAAAAATAAATGCATGAAAGTGACAAACACGTTTCATAAGATAAGCCTACGCTTTTAACAAACAAGAGAATTGGGATGAAAAGCCTGTTTGTAATTTCGACCTATATTCCTTAATTATATATATATTAAATTAAATTAAATTAGTTGTTTATAAAAATGGTAGTGTTAAAACTCTCCTCCTATTTGATCTAAGAAGAAACTCCACAAAGCCACAAGCTAACAAGTACACAAATATCAGTATTTAAACAATGGAAGTACCTCAAAATACATTTCAAACGTTATTTCAAACACTGTCACATCTAAAAATTTACTTTACAAGTTAACATTTAATTAAAGTGAATTATATCATGCTACTTTAAAAGCCAAATATCCACGCTAGATATGGGTAATTTATACAATTTTGAAGAATATATTTGAAAGTATAAAATGCTACATTAGTGTCAATTAGGTTTATATTTTTCCGCCACGATACAATAAATAAATTAAACGCGACTGTAACTGTCGAGTATTTATATTACAGCGTTGATTGTTTTACAGATTCCAATGCAAATCCCCCAATTCAATTTTCTACCGGGAAACAATTTGCTGTTTTTTTTTATTAAAAACTAATAACAACCAGTTATAAGCTTTTACGTATATTATTTCAAAACCGGTACTAAATAAAATACAAATATTTATAAAAACATGTATATCTTTTGTCCATTGCACAAGGTATAGAAAATGCAAAATGGCGATTTATTATGAATTTTTCAATCAGTATAAAATGAGAAAAGCCCAAGAATAGTATTTGCCACAGTATCAGATTGTTAACAGTTTAGCTTCCGCGAGTAACCGCACTCAAGGAGAAGTGACTTAATGCAACTTCTCGGTGGTCAGGTATATGGAACACTTGAAGTGATGAACGTTGACTCTAAAGTCCTTATATTGTAGTATCAGGTAAGAATTTTAACAGGTTAGGTGACACTAGTGAGCGAACTCAAGGAGAAATACAAAAATTTCAAAAATACAAAATGGCCGGTGTTATGAATATTTGATACATGGCTAATAAATTATTCACTATTCAGGATATATTTATTTACTTTTATTTGATTGATTTTAATTAGTTGGGAATAATTTTATATGTGATCTTTTGCATTACTGTAGTGTTTGATACTCTTCATACGTGTGCGCGCATATATATATATATATATATATATATATATATATATATATATATATATATATATATATATATATATATATCTTGGCTTTTTCATAATTACCATTAACTTTTTGCTGAACCACGGCAAAAACGACTCTTAATTTATCCCTTATACGCAAAAACGTACTTACGTACGGTACCGATATTCCAGTGAAGTTTATTGTAGGATTTTATCTGGAACCTATTCTGGATGTTGTTATAACAATGGATACATGTTGCATTACAGATCAAAACCTACGCCACCTAATTCAGATAAATTACTTACTAAACATCCTTGATGTGATATATTACTGTATTTCACTAATAATAATATTTCACCGATTTATACCTATGTTTGTGTGTTAACAAGTAATTCAGCTATTATTATTATGTACACTCAGGGATTTGCGTCCTTTGCTTCTGCCAAAACAAGAAAACATTAATCAAAATAATAGTGTGAGATCAGTTACACCAAGGAAGGATGTGAATTTTACCCTTCAAATTTATATCAGACCCCTTACATACACAGCCTCTACCATCTATCATTTAACAACAGCACACCATATCGGTACTGTCAGGTGTCAATATCTGCGTGGTAATCAAAACAATAATTATTCATTAACAGGTAAATAGCATTTAAAATTTGATAACAATTATACTGGGAATATCTCTCACTAAAATCATATTATTTCGTGATTATTTGTTGCACCGAAATAAGCTTAGTACCAAAAGGTTTTAAGGAAATAGTCAAAAAATCTCAATTTGGTCTGTTGCAGTTTAAAAACTTTTTAGTGGCCGTTGACAGCGGACATTTTGAAACATGAAATTTTATTTTTTGTTAAAAAAATGTTATTTCATGCTATTTTAAATTAAATTATGTTATTTAATAACAGATTATGTATCTATGTTTAAATAATTTATGTTACAATGTTGTGTTTTAAGTTATTAAATGTTATAATTTAGCCCAAATTACAAAGTATAATCCTTATAAAGGGCATTTTTAAGCAGTTTAAGGACGTAAAATTATTACATTTATGAAAAAATAAGGTATTACAGTAAATTAAAATAACATGCAATATAACTATAAATGAAAGACAGCTTTAAGTTATGTAATTACTATAAGTATTACAAAAAATTACATATTAAAACATATTACATAGAATTTTTTAATATGTCTGATTACCAGCCGATAAAGGGCGATATAAATATTCACTGTACCAGGAAAGTATGATGTTTAGCGTAGCTTGATCACAATTATGGTATTTTTAATTATGTTATGTTATTAAGTAACATATTCTATCAATATGTATGAATATGTATGTATACGTTATGTTACAAAATTGTGTTTTAATTTATGACGTATTATCGTTTAGACTTAATCACAAAGTATAATCGTATTAAAGGGCATTTTTAAGCAGTTTAAGGGCAAAACATTTCTCTGCTATATCAGGAAGTTAATATTTTTAGCAGTCAACATTATCAAACTTATGAAAAATTAGGTATTACAGTACATTGAAATAATATGTATCTATTATTAAAAAGAAGATTGTAATTTGTGTTACATTAAAATTTACAAACTATTACAGGTTTGAACATATTAGATAGTATTTTGTAAATAAATGCCTGATTTCAAGGCGATAAAGGACAAAATAAAAATTCGCTGTATCAGCAAACTATGTTGTTTAGCAGTTATCTTAATCAAATTTATATTATTTTTAATTATATTATGCTAATAAATAATATATTATATCTTTATGTATCAAAACATTTTGTTTTAAGTTATATAGTTATATAAATTATTTTAAAGATCCTCTGAGATAGAGCTAGCGCGCAATCTACGCTAACCCAGCGTTCAAGTCTCCATTCGTCTCAGTATTCTCGGATTTGCTTGACTCTCTTAATATAGTTATATTATAGTAGTCATCCAGTCTCTGCCATTTCCAGTGGTTTCCTTGACATCCAGATCTCTAAGTACACGATACATGCATGTCCTTTGTTTAGTATACGTTACTTAATACTAATTTAAGGTTGTTGCTTTACAGAAACATACGTAGTAATTTTATCATACAAAGCCTTTAGTGTTTTTTAACCAATTCCATTTCAAAAATATTCCAAATTTTTCTTGGATTTTCAATTTTATTTACTATCAAATAAAGTTGAACAAATACAGTTTAGTTATTTTACACATTACCGAAGACGTATAGCTAATAAATTAAATAATAAAAGTACCACAATATGGGTATATTCAAGTCTGAACAACAATAACCATTAGTTTTATTATGTATGTGTATGTGTGTGTGTGTGTGTGTGTATATATATATATATATCAAAGAAAAAGTGAGGGCTCTGTGGTGTAATGGTAGCACATTCACCCGGCAAGTGAGAGATCCGAGTTCGAGTCCCGGCGGAGCAAGTACTTTTTGCGATTGAATGTTTATTGAAATGGAATAAGGTTATTGACATTTATACTATTTAATGTTAATAAAAGTCATTTGACAGGTATTAGGTCTTCCGATCATATGTTAGTTTGCTTATTTAAACGCATATGTGACAGATACGGCCAAGTATTTTTGCGATTCAATATTTATTGAAATTATATATATAAGTAGGTAAGAATATGCCGATTCTAGACCACTTTTGGAGCCAACAGAAAATAAATGGAAAATACTGTTTAAAGGACAATAAACGAATCTGTAAACCACGAATGAAAAAATTACCGAATCTATAGCTGTTTGCTTCTACTTTCTTAAGCTGTTTTAGTGTAAAATATATTGGAAATGTTGTCAAATCTGCTACGAATAAACGAAAAATCTTCGAAATCTTAATAAAATTTAATCAATTTAAAAGTTTTTTTACTAAAAACATACTTTAATAAAAAAACTTTTCTACTAAATAGCAAACATGAACTCACCAAGCTCTCTAAAATTTCTAGCGTTTAAACAGTGCAACAAAGATGAATTCAACGAATTACCAAAACATTTTATAGAACATTTGATACCGTCTTCGACACTTTCCGATACAGAATTCATTGAACTTGTAAATTCTTTTGCAGAAAGAACGAATAATGGAGGGCTGTTTTTTTCATCATAAAGCACGAAATGTATTGGATTGTTTATTTAACTTAATTACGAAAGATATTGAAAAGAAATTAAAAAAGAAACAAACAGAGAGTTTTCATCGATATTTTATGGAATTTTTTAAATATTATACGTTTTTCGAATATAATCAAGACTTTCTTGTTGAATTCCTTAGGATTTTTTGTGAGAATCAAGATTTATCAACAAACTTCATTAAAGAGCACTATCAGATTTTTCTTATAAAATATCGCTATATTTTGCGTGAATATTCCATGTGATTCTGATGAAGAGAGACACCAACTATGGTTATCAAAAGAGTACTATGAATTGGGGAACTAATGATAATCTTCTATTCTACAAAATTGACGGTAACACAGTCTTTATCTTTAATAGTCTTCTTTTCAGTAACAACCAAGTGTAATTTATCATGTTTATTCAATTCTTTAATCTTATTTTAATCTTCTTATTTTTTATGGAAAATTTTTAATGCAGTTTTTAAATTTTATTTAGGATAAATTACAAAGTATACTCGTATTAGAGAGCCTTTTTATGCACTTTAAGGGCAAAAAATGTCTCTGCTATATCAGGGAGGCAGAATGTTTATCACTCAACATACGCAAAATTATGAAAAATTAAGTATTACAGTATATTATAATAACATGTAACTATTAATTAAAGTCAGGTTACATTGTTATTACGTTAAAATTTACATAATATTACAAATTCCAACATATTAGAAAGTATTTTTGTAATACATTTCTGATTTCAAGCCGATAAAAGGCGAAATTAATATCCACTGAATCAGGAAGGTAGAATATTTAGCAGTTAACATTATCAATCTTATGAAAAATTCTTTAATACTGTATATTAAAATAACATGTAAATAATATTAAAAGACAGCTTGTAATTTATATTAAATTGAAATTTACATATTATTACATATTTGAAAATATAACATAGTATTTTTGTAATTAAAGTCTGATTTCAAGCCGATAAAGGGCGAAATTAATATCCACTGTATTAGGAAAGTAGAATGTTTAGCAGTTAACATTATCAAATTTATAAAAGGTTAGGTAATACAGTATATTAGAATATCATGTAACTATTAATAAAAGACAACTTGTAATTTATATTACATTAAAATTACAAATTATTACATATTTGAACATATTACATAATATTTATTTAGTAAATGTCTGATTTGAAGTCGATAAAACGGCAAAATAATGGTCCACTGTATTAGGAAAGTATGATGTATAGCAGTTAGCTTGATCAATTGTCTAGTATTTTTAACTATATTTTGTCTATAACTGAGTATATCTCAATGTTTGAATATTTTCTTTTCACAAAATTGTAAATTAAGTTATTAAATTTTATGATTTAGACTAAATTACAAAGTACAATTGTAATCAAGGGAATTTTTAAGCAGTTTAAGAGCAAAAAATGTCTTTGCTGTATTAGGGAGGCAGAATATTTAGCAGTCCACATTATCAAACCCATGAAAACTTACGTAATAGCGAGTTATAAAATAACATGTAACTAGTTTAAACGATATCTTGCAATTTTAAATACATTAAAATTTAAAAACTATTACATATTTAAACATATTAGATAGTACTTTTGTAATTAATGTCTGATTTGAAGACGATAAAGAGCGACATAAACATACACCGTATTAGGAAGGTAGAATGTTTAGCAGTTACCACTATCAATCTTTTGAAAAATTTGTTAATACAATATATAAGAATAACATGTAACTATTAACAAATGGCAACTAGTAATTTATATTCAATTAAAATTTACAAATTATTACATATTTGAGCATATTCCATAGAGTTTTTGTAATAAAGGCATAATTTAAAGCCGATAAAGGCCGTAATTAATATCCAGTGTATTAGGAAAGTAGAATGTTTAGCAGTTAACATTATCAATCTTATGAAAAATTAGGTAATACAGTATATTAAAATATCATGTAACTATTAATAAAAGACAACTTGAAATTTATATTCCATTAAAATTTACAAATTATTACATATTTAAACATATTACATAGTGTTTTTTTAATAAATGTATGATTTTAAGCCGATATAGGGCTTAATTTATATCTACTTCATTAGGAAAGTGGAATGTTTAGCAGTGCAAAGTATCAATCGTATCAAACATTAGGTAATACAGTATATTAAAATATCATGTAACTATTAATAAAAGACAACTTGTAATTTATATTACAATAAAATGTACAAATTATTACATGTTTGAACAAATTACATACCGGTAGTGTTCTTGTAATAAATGTCTGATTTCAAACCGAAAAAGAGCGAAAATATTATCCACTGTATTAGGAAAGTGTGATGTATAGCAGTTGAGCTTGATCAAAATTATGGTATTTTTTAATTATATTTTGTTCTATAACTGATTATATCTCTATGTTTGCATATTTTCTTTTACAACATTTTGTATTCAGTTATTAAATTTTATTTCGCATAAATTAAAAAGTATAATCGTATTAGAGGGCAAATTTATGCAGTTTAAGGACAAAACATTTCTCTGCTATATCAGGAAGGCAGAATGTTTAGCAGTCAACATAAGCAAAATTATGAAAAATTAAGTTTTACAGTATATTAGAAGAACATGGAACTATTAATTAAAGTCGGGTTAAAATGTTAATTACGTTAAAATTTACATAATATTAAAAATTCCAACATATTAGAAAGTATTTTTGTAATACATTTCTGATTTCAAGCCGATAAAAGGCGAAATTATTATCCACTGAATCAGGAAGGTAGAATTTTTAGCAGTTAACATTATCAATCTTATGAAAACTTCTTTAATACTGTATATTAAAATAACATGTAAATAATATCAAAAGACAGCTTGTAATTTATATTAAATTGAAATTTACATATTATTACATATTTGAAAATATAACATAGTATTTTTGTAATTAAAGTCTGATTTCAAGGCGATAAAGGGCGAAATTAATATCCACTGTATTAGGAAAGTAGAATGTTTAGCAGTTAACATTATCAAATTTATGAAAGGTTAGGTAATACAGTATAGTAGAATATCATGTAACTATTAATAAAAGAAAACTTGTAATTTATATTACATTAAAATTTACAAATTATTACATATTTGAACATATAACATAATATTTTTTTAGTAAATGTCTGATTTGAAGTCGATAAAACGGCAAAATAATGGTCCACTGTATTAGGAAAGTATGATGTATAGCAGTTAGCTTGATCAATTGTCTAGTATTTTTAACTATATTTTGTTCTATAACTGATTATATCTCAATGTTTGAATATTTTCTTTTCACAAAATTGTAAATTAAGTTATTAAATTTTATTATTTATACTAAATTACAAAGTACAATTGTAATCTAGGGAATTTTTAAGCAGTTTAAGAGCAAAAAATGTCTTTGCTGTATTTGGGAGGCAGAAATTTTAGCAGTCTACATTATCAAACCCATGAAAACTTACGTAATAGCGAGTTATAAAATAACATTTAACTAGTTTAAACGATAGCTTGCAATTTTTACTACATTAAAATTTAAAAACTATTACATATTTAAACATATTAGACATTACTTTTGTAATTAATGTCTGATTTTAAGACGATAAAGAGCGACATAAACATACATCGTATCAGGAATGTAGAATGTTTAGGAGTTACCACTATCAATCTTTAGAAAAATTAGTTAAATCAGTATATAAGAATAACATGTAACCATAAATTGAAGACAGCGTATAAGTTATATTACATTAAAATTACAAAATATTACATATTTAAAGATATATGAGAGTACTTTTGTAATAAATGTCTGATTTCAAGCTGATAAAGAGCGAAATAAATATCCACCGTATCAGGAAGGTAGAATGTTTAGCAGTTACCATTATCAATCTTTTGACAAATTTGTTAATACAATATATAAGAATAACATGTAACTATTAACAAATGACAACTAGTAATTTATGTTCAATTAAAATTTACAAATTATTACATATTTGAACATATTACATAGAGTTTTTGTAATAAAGGCATAATTTCAAGCTGATAAAGGCCGTAAATTATATATAGTGTATTAGGAAAGTAGAATGTTTAGCAGTTAACATTATCAATCTTATGAAAAATTAGGTAATACAGTATATTAGAATATCATGTAACTATTAATAAAAGACAACTTGTGAATATATATTCCTTTAAAATTTACAAATAATGAAATATTTAAACATATTACATAGTGTTTTTGTAATAAATGTACGATTTTAAGCCGATAAAGGGCGTAATTTATATCCACTTCATTAGGAAAGTAGAATGTTTAGCAGTGCAAAGTATCAATCTTATCAAACATTAGGTAATAAAGTATATTAAAATATCATGTAACTATTAATAAAATACAACTTGTAATTTATATTCCATTAAAATTTACAAATTATTACATATTTAAACATATTACATAGTGTTTTTGTAATAAATGTCTGATTTCAAACCGAAAAAGGGTGAAAGTATTATCCACTGTATTAGGAAAGTATGATGTATAGCAGTTGAGCTTGATCAATATTATGGTAATTTTTAATTATATTATGTTCTATATCTGATTACATCTCTGTTTGCATATTTTCTTTTACAAAATTTTGTATTCAGTTACTAAATTTTATTTACCATAAATTACAAAGTATAATCGTATTAGAGGGCCTTTTTATGCAGTTTAGGAGCAAAACATTTCTCTGCTATATCAGGGAGGCAGAATGATTAGCAGTCAACATAAGATGAAATTATGAAAAATTAAGTATTACAGTATATTAGAATAACATGTAACTATAATTAAAGTCAGGTTATTGTTATTACGTTAAAATTTACATAATTTTACAAATTTCAACATATTAGATAGTATTTTTGTAATAGATTTCTGATTTCAAGCCGATAATGGGCGAAATTAATATCCATTGAATCAGGAAAGTAGAATGTTTAGCAGTTAACATTATTAATCTTATGAAAAATTCTTTAACACCGTTTATTAGAATAACATGTAAATAATATCAAAAGACAGCTTGTAATTTATATTAAATTGAAATTTACATATTATTACATATTTGAAAATATAACATAGTATTTTTGTAATTAAAGTCTGATTTCAAGACGATAAAGGGTGAAATCAATATCCACTGTATTAGGATAGTAGAATGTTTAGCAGTTAACATTATCAAATTTATGAAAGGTTAGGTAATACAGTAGAATATCATGTAAGTATTAATATAAGACAAATAAAAGACAACTTGTAATTTATATTACATTAAAATTTACAAATTATTACATATTTGAACATATTACATAATATTGTTTTTGTTAATGTCTGATTTGAAGTCGATAAAACGGCAAAATAATGGTCTACTGTATTAGGAAAGTATGATGTATAGCAGTTAGTTTGATCAATTGTATGGTATTTTTAACTATATTTTGTTCTATAACTGATTATATCTCTATGTTTGAATATGTTCTTTTTACAAAATTGTAAATTAATTTATTACATTTTATGAATTATACTAAATTACAAAGTACAAATGTAATAAAGGGAATTTTTAATCAGTTTAAGAGCAAAAGATGTCTCTCCTGTATCAGGGAGGCAGAATGTTTAGCAGTCTACATTATCAAATCTATGTAATCTTACGTAATGATGTGTTATAGAATAACATGTAACTAGTTTAAACGATAGCTTGCAATTTTTATTACATTAAAATTTAAAAACTATTACATATTAAACATATTAGATAGTATTTTTGTAATTAATGTCTGATTTCAATCCAATAAGGGGAGAAATAAATATCCACTGTGTCAGGAATGTAGAATGTTTGGCAGTTAACATTATCAATCTTATAAAATGTAGTTGATACAGTATATTAGAATAACATGTAAATATAATAAAAGACAGCTTGTAATTTATATTACATTACAATTTACATATTATTACGTATTTGAAAATATTACGTTCTTATATTGATCTTCTGACTATTTTATACATCAAATTATGAACTGTCACAGCATTAAAAACTATCTAAGCAAGTCCATAAACAAGAATATCTCGACTCCTATGAACCATTATACATAAAATAAGAAAGATAAAATATTAAACGATGATTTTGAACCGACTCTAAATTTACCCATCCTTTGAAATATTACAGAATGTTTTTGACCCAAACTTTTATACATAAATTAATATTTATTCTATTTTAATTTTAATTAAAAAAATCTTGTGATAAGCTTCATTCAGCTAATAATTATTTTTAAAATGTAAAATATGTATACTATTCAAATTGTTTTTTCACACCTGATGATGGCACCTTTAATGTTGAAAGGCCTCGTGTATTAAAATAAAATCATGGGTTAATTGTGACTTTTCTCTCATGAATTAAAAGAAAATCGTATTCCAGATTTTATATTATTTACTGTACTTGTAATAAATAAAGTGTATGAACCCTTATACTCTAAAAATGTAAGAAATGTTTATTCCTAGAATTATATATTATTCACTAAACAAATCACTTAGTTTTTAATGTTTGATACGAATTTTAATTTAAAAACATTGACTAAAATCTTTTTGTGTTTGTTTATTTATAGCATCCTTATTCACATGTCATATAAATAATATTTTACTAATCTATTTAAGAGGAAGTAAAAAGTAACGAATTTTTTATATCATAGGTATGGTAAAAAGGTTGGAGGAATGCAAATATTATGTTTAGCTCCACATCACATTCCAATTAGTGCAACGTCTGAAATCTTAAACCGTCACAGAATTTATTTATGTAATCTAGAGCAAACGATTGTGTGGAAAGATCCAAAAATTTCAGCGATCGTGACATTTCATACGCTGCACCAAGTGGAAAGTGATCTGGAGCCAAACTAAAAATTCGCATTAAAGCAATTAATTGCCATTTTAGAGTAATAATATAAATTTCATAAAATTACATAAATTCGATAAATAACAATAATATAAAGTCGCAAGTTAACATATTTGTGGTGCATAGAAATTATTTATGGAAAAAAATATTTGCTTTTCGTAGCTTTTGGCTACGTGAGGGGTTGTGAAAATTTAATTTCTCTCTGTATGATGCCTTCTCTGTCCACACGATACCTTCCTGAACGACTATGATAGCCAACGTTGAGTTGGAATATGGTGCTTTCCAATCACTCCATGAGATTTGGCTGATTTATTTCCAATTACTTTTGCATTGATCTTATAGGAAACGATCATCGCAGCGGGAAGATCTTAGTTTAAACAAATATTTTTTAAACTGATTACAGAAATTTAATGTTTTAACACATAAGAAATTAATTTGTTCGATTGATTAGTAAAACATTAGGTAACGTCTTTTAGGAACTTTAATATATCATTATATTGGATGGTGAAATTCTTCCCACCGAATTTGGCTGAACTTTAGTACAGTTTGAAATATTTTATATTTTGATGAGATATCAATAGGGGTTCTAGTAAACTCTTCTTTTGTAAGTGTGTATGTTTTCAGTTGTATATCTTAAGCATAAAGTTTTCTATAGATTTAATGAATGTTTAACAAAAATGTGAATATATCTTGTTGCATGGTATCATCAAAATCATGTAAGCTTTGCATCACAATTCTTTCTGCGTAGACAAGAATGAGTTCGATGATCATGCATGTCAAATCCATATGTTTTGAGTGGGCGTCATCGAAGCCCATCACTAGGCTGAGGAAAATATTTCATAGTCTGCATGGGAAC
Organism: Homalodisca vitripennis; assembly: GCF_021130785.1. Classification (NCBI taxonomy): domain Eukaryota; kingdom Metazoa; phylum Arthropoda; class Insecta; order Hemiptera; family Cicadellidae; genus Homalodisca; species Homalodisca vitripennis. Next base: position 64,515,165 of record NC_060211.1, read on the forward strand.
TATAGATATCTCTTTCCTATTTAATTGCCTGTCTATATACAATAAATCTCAAGAATTAAATTAATAATTATAGACTATATAGATTTGTGTATTTAGCTTCAGTAAAGCCTGTTATACGACATGTGGTGTGGCAAACTACAGTAGTAATCTTGCAGTATGATCAAAAAGGATAATATATAGTTTAATTAATGTCATGAATTATTTTTGTTCAGTCTAGTGGATAATCACTAAGACAAACCTCTACAATCCGTCAATCGTCATTCTTTCACAAAGAAAACCACGGAAGAAATTAACAAGTAAAGTTGTCAAGTTCTCATCAAGCTTTTCACAACGCACCAAACTTTATCAGTGATTCTGTATAAAACTGAACCTTTACTGTTTTACCTGATTTAGTGCACAACGGGTTTAGGGCAAGGAAAGTCAATTACATAATTCACAGTGTACAGTTTGTCTTAATACAAAATACACAACTGTTTAAATATGTAAATAAACATGTTTATTTTCTGTATCAAATCTGTCACAATGTCCGGAGTTTAAAACGTGTAATATATATTAATATACTCCAATTTACTTATCACAGCTATCACAAAACGGACTAGTTCAGTATATAAATATTTTTATTATTTTATACTTTCCGCCATACACAGTGGCTTTTTAAATGGGCTACTACTATGATCTGTGAAACTATATATCTGGCAGAAAACTTTAAATGGGGAATCTCACCTTAATTTTAGAAATATTTCAAATTACGTGCATCAATTTTTTTTAAATGATGCCTTATTTGCAATATGATGGTCTACTTATTGTTTTTGCATTTTATAATTTTCCTTTGTTTATAAAGATTGTTAAATGTGCATTAAAATGTATAATAATTTGAAACACAGCCATTTAGCAGCTGTAAGCAGTAGATAAGAAGCTTTAATTGAACAAAGCGTAAATTCTATTCAGGCACTTAGAACAAACGAGAACGCTCTTAGCAGGAATAAATCTCCTTTCCAATTGAAACCTTTATGATTATCTTTAAAATAAGTGAACATTCCCCAATCGTTGATTTTAGATGTTTAGATGTACAGTTAAGAATATTGAAACGGACTTCTACTATAAGGATATTTTATCAGTGTTAAACCCTGTAAGGAATTTGAACACTTTGAGCTTTCATATCGCCGATATTAAAGGAAATATATAACATAGCCACGCATAAAACTCTTTAAGGGGAGTCGGATGGGCCTATCCCCGCAATGTTAATTTGATGAATTTTAGGTACCATTATCTTAAAAACTATAAATGGTAGCCAGTTAATTCTTTTTTTATTCTGCTCCTTGTACTTTTCTTAACATTTTGAATACAGAGTTATGAAAAATCTTTTCATATAAACGTGTGACATTTTTTTTTCTTTTTATGCAAAAAATATCTTAAAAAATTACAATTTACTCTGATGTATAAAATTAAGTAATGAACATAACGCAATAATATGTATTCAAAATGTAGATTATTACTTAGGGAACAAATTAAAAAAAAGAATCAACAGGCTACCTATAATAGTTCTTGAGAAAAGTGTACCTATCGAACAAAAAACATAGTTTTACAGAAAACGCATTTGAAGTTCATTGTAACCAACTCTATAAAAATACAAAAATAAACTACAGTTAATAGTGTCCAGGGGCATATGCTGGGTTATCTGGATCCTCTTCTTCCTCAAGCAACTCTTCCAGTCTTAATTTGGTTAATTTTGCCCTCTGCCGGCACTTCTTTTCTAATTCCTCGATGGCATTTTCTGCTTGTCGGATTCAGATCTCATCTTTCTGTTTCATTTGTCTGACCAAATTGTTGCCAGGCTTGTAGCCTAATTGTTAAAGCTAAACATCTCACAATATTACCTTGATTGAAGCAAGCAACAGCATCATATACACCTAGTTCAAGGGTTGACCTTAGCATAAATGTATTTTTAGGAATTCGAGACCAAATTATGTTGTTGACGGATTCATTGGGGTTTTGTCTACCTCCGTGTAAACATTTCCTTAGAAGGTCTGGTGAAGGCAAGTCCCTAAATATTGGTTTTATTTTGTCCATTACTACTTTAGGCAGGTGGAAATGATCTTTATGATCATAGGCCTCCTTATTGGCCATCGCTCTCTGGTACTTGCACGTCAAAATCTCTTTGCAATTCTTTAGAAAAACAGCTATAAAAAAAGAACTAACCATCAAAAAATCTTAAGTGAAGTATTTTCTGAAAAAGAATGAAACAGGGAATACAAAATCACAAAAAAACAATTTTCGGTAAAAAAAATTTTTTTGCCCATCCGAGTCCCCTTAAACTAAATTTTGCATAAAAAATAATATAAAGATAGTTCCATCATAAAAACAAATTTGACTCATATATTGGAAAATAGTGGCAGCTTTTAAAAGTTTGATGTATATACAATGTATTTTTAAATTATAATTCCTAAAATCAAGAGCAGGTTCCCCATATAAAGTATGTTCTCACATCTATAGTTTCCAGGATCACATTTTTGAGCCATTTAAAATCACCTGTTACATGACCCTTCCGTAGCAAGTACTTTATTGAGATTATATATATATATATATATATATATATATATATATATACTAGAGCCAACACAAACCTCAAGAATTTTTAGCATTGGTAAGTTGTCTCAAATAATGATTTACAACGTTGTTGACGAAAGATTGAAATAACTATATCCTTTATTTTAAATCTCATAATGTATATGAGTTTTTATATACATATATATATATATATATATATATATATATATATATATATATATGTGTGTGTGTGTGTGTATATATATATATATATATATAATAATATATATATATATATATATATTTTACTTGAAATGCTGATAAAAACTAATTATTAACTAACCGTTTTAGAATTTTGCAATGCACCTCAAAGGTATGGTTACTCAGAGACCATCCTGTAACTTGATTCTCCTTTGTTTTTGCCATGCATCTGTAAAAACTTTGCCATAATATGTAGAAACTACAAATGGATAATTTGAATAATAAATTAATATAACTGTTGCGAGTTGCGTTTCCTATCTTGTGAAGAAGGAAACAGAACACATTGTACTTTGCATCCGAAAACACGAACAAATTTGTCTTAGCAATCAACCGACAGTCAACAGACTACCTGAATGTATCTTAATATACAAAAGAAAATAGCTTGCTAATATATTTTATACAATTTTAATATTTCCTATAGTGAAATGTAACACTCAGGATCTGATCACTAAGTATTTCTTGTTTAATAATATTGTTGTGTTTCTACCGTAAATTTTGATACACAAATAAAGTTTAGTGTAGCATAAAATCCACATCTTATCTATGTAATATGTATGTACACATGTAACATATCAATAGGAGAGATGAGCCAAGAGCACTCCATGTTTATCTGACTCTGGGGAGGTTGTTACTGCAGTCGGTCTGAAGATAGCGCTACTCTACAGCTGATTGCTTGTTTTGATCTAGTACTCATCTACTGGACAATTTATTTTAACTATCGAATATTTTAGTGTTTTTCATTTAACTGGGACCTATATAATATGGTCTTCATATGACACAAGATATAGAAGTTATACATTAAATAAAGTTTAAGACCTGCCTGTAGTACAACAACCTCGTGTATTTAATCATAGTTTCCATAAATCTTTTGGACCGTAGCATTATAGAAACACTATACAATTTTTTATTACAACGATTAAGAATAAAAAATTTTGGATATTTTCTGAATAACCTTTAAAGATAATGAAAAATCTAATACCTGCCCATAAATAATGTCTCAGTTATACACTTCTTATAACACTACCATGAAAAAAGTGTGTGAGATGGCCGTCAAAAAAGCCGGCTCTAATAATTTCTTTATACCTGTATATGTGGGTAATAGGCAGGGAATAATCAGGTTCATCTCTTTTTTTGCTTGTAACTTCCACATGGAGAGAGCGAACTAATCAACCTTAAATAACATTTAGAAGCCTGATTATGTTGATGTTCTAGCATGGTTTATCGGATGCCTCGATAGACCTTACTAATGTTCCCTTCGGAGACGAGACATGAAAACCGGTTAATTTATAAACCGTATTGTGAGACGAGAGGATGCCTACAGCAAGGTAACATCAAAGATGTTAACATTTATTTCCAAGATTATTCTGCCTCAATTATCGGTTATCTAAATATATAAATTAACTTGTTTCTAATTCTAAACATAATTATAGTTTCTACAGCAGTAACGAACCTGACAAGCGCCACCGTAATCACAATTTACATACGGCAAATTTCCGGGTAGTTCCGTGCACAAATTATAAGCATTCGTGAAGTACCTTCTATCGTAAAGGGTATATGGGAATATATTAACATTAAAGTGAATAATAAAAATAATAAATAAATTACTATTTAAATAAACATACCACCATTTGTAGAAGACAATTATAAATTAAATTAATAACTTAATTAACATTACACCTATTGTAAATAAAGAATATAATAAAATGAAATTGCGTTGGAATACATTTTCTCTATTTCTCGTAAACTGAAATACTTAACAATATTAATCTAAAACGATTTTTATATAAATGCAATGTGAATATAAAATATGCGAAGTTTACTTGTTATTGCCCTATCTGCAAGTAATGGAAATTTATTTTTTCAAGGTTTGTTTTCGTCTAGATATGCATAATTGCGTCTAAGTAGATCAAATCGACCTAAAGAAGAGATCATAATACGCATTTCGAGACAATGTGTAATGATTTATCATATTATTGACAATGGCAAATGGTAGAAGAACATTGTTCCCTTCAATGTACCTTTTTTAAATAGATGAAAACATTAACTAAGATGAAAGAACTTAACGAACATAGTGACATGGGATAGCCATTAAAAAGAAGCGTTATTTAATAATTTGGTTGCATAATTAATTGTGTATAATGGACGCTTGTTCATAAGCAATAGAGAATTATTTATTAAATATATATTAGAATACTTTTAAGTTATAGTATTTAATCCACAAACTCCTTTCAAAAGGAACATGATTTGCACAAAGTCAGCAAACTGAGAACACTTTATAATCAGCGAACGTTTACTCTTGGAGGATAAATTACCAAGCAATCAGTAATGATAACGTTAGATATCTCCCACATAAGAGATGCTCTCCCAAAACCGTATCTTAGATACTTCCTGTTTTGCTTGTAACTCCACACTTATAAAGTAATTTTTTCTAGAATTTTAAATTAAATTCCAATTACAAATTAGGTGGTTTAATGAAGACAAATTTATTTACTTAACACAAGAAAAGACGCATATATATATATATATATATATATATATATATATATATATATATATATATATATAGCTTTATCTGTTGCGCATTGAAAGGCAGTATTTGAAACTTTGACTCTTCAGTATCAATTAAGTTTGGTGTCATCTATGACATATAGACTTCTCAAGTGTATTAAAATATGTACTTTTTAATTATCGTACATTATTATGTTATGCATGATAAATTTTATTCGTTTAATAAGTTACTCTAACCAAACCAAAGGACTTATTATTATTTGTAGGAGACTAAATTATACACTAACTTTCTGCTCGTTTATTTTACTCTCTTGCCTATACTTCGTGTCTTCGTCACAGATTCCATATATACTCTTTTCTATATATGTTTATTTTTCATTCTATTACTGACTTAGTTGAGCCATGTGAAAAATCAGATCATTGTGTTTTACTTACAATTGTACTAAGGATAAGTCATAAGACCAAAATTCAATTATACCTGACAAATCCATAGCAAAATATTATATCACTGAATTAAACAGGCACCAACCAAACACGTTAGTACTGTCCTTATGTAGACAGTGCCTTTATCTATGTACATGGAGTACCATGTTGTTTCTAATTGACAACCCACAATATGGTGTCTGAGGTTAAGACATCGTTCCCTAACCAACTATATCAGACGAAGAAAGCCCAATAGGGCGAGAACGGCATGGGAACTATTGTCAGTTTGGTTAATTTTTGAATCTGACCGCCAACAATATGACTTCTTGAAACTGGTTCTCAGCACAGTTTCGGTCATTCATTTAAGTCAAATTTACTCTCATTATGACTTACAGAATCTGAAAAATCTGTATTTTGTGTATACAACGAGTATGTAAATTATATAAACACCCCTCAATTTGTTTACCATAGCATATAAAATTTACGTAACATATACGACTATCTTACCTACCTTTTTATGTAATTAGCATCACACAACAACATATAGGGGACAGACCGTGAGCAGTGTCATTTAAATCTTAAATTGAATTCTAGGCCAATATGCATGTTATTTTAAATATCTTATTATTATTATAAAATAAACCTCACGTCATAAGCTTTATTCATTACAAACTGGCGGCTGATCAAATATGAACAGTACTGATCCTTGAAACGAACCATTTTGCTTAGGTTGGATGTTATAAGGATCACTCAAGCCTAAGTTGTATCCGTTGTTGCTAAACCAAAGACTTTAATGAACCAGAAAATCAATTGGTAATGACATTTATTAAATACAAATTTTTAAACACAATATCACAAAATATTGTATAACGTTTAATCGGGTCAGGATAGTTTATAAAAATATATAACCCTAAGACACCGGATAGAACAGTCGAGAGGGGTAAAATCCAGGGTTCGAAAGGGAGAGGTAGTTTTCCAAGTTCAGCTCAGAACCGAATTAATGTAAAACCAAAAGCCGAAGCAAATACAGCACCGATGATCAACGGATCAACATGCTTTCATCATCGCAGACTCGGAAACGAAAGGGAATAAAGGGAAGGCGTCAGCATTTGCTTTAGGATGACTGTTCCACCACCTAAACGTCCCCCTAATACGACAGTTGTTAGTTCAACTGAAGCTCGAAAACGAGGAACGCTGGAGCCAACTTACGTCAAGCGACCCAGCGGCCAAAAAAAGAAATGACAGCTAAATAAATCTAAATGCGAACACTAATTCACTCAAATTCGCACCTAGCTCGACTCGAGCTCGAAACTAAGGAACACTGGTGCCAACGTACGTCAAGCGACCCAGCGGCCTCGAAAAGAAACGATAAACTAAATAAAGGGCTAAATGTAAACACTAATTCACTCAAATTCGCGCCTAGCTCGACTCGAGCTCGAAACTAAGGAACACTGGTGCCAACGTACGTCAAGCGACCCAGCGGCCTCGAAAAGAAACGATAAACTAAATAAATGCTAAATGTAAACACTAGCTTCGCTCGAAAATCGCGCCTAGCTCGCCTAGAGCTCGAAACTAAGGAACGCTGGTGCCAACGTACGTCAAGCGACCCCAGCGGCCTCGACCAGAAACGATAAACTAAATAAAAGCTAAATGTAAACACTAGCTCGCTCGCTCGAAATCGCGCCTAGCTCGCCTAGAGCTCGAAACTAAGGAACGCTGGTGCCAACGTTACGTCAAGCGACCCAGCGGCCTCGAAAAGATACGATAAACTAAATAAAAGCTCAACTAAGTCAAAGCTTAACTAAATTACGTCCCTGCCCGATGCTAAGGAACGCCGGTGCCAACGTACGTCAAGCGACCCAGCGGCCTCGAAAAGATACGATAAACTAAATAAAAAAACTAAAATGTAAACACGAGCTCGCTCGGAATCGCGCCTAGCTCACCTAGAGCTCGAAGCTAAGGAACGCCGGTGCCAACGTACGTCAAGCGACCCAGCGGCCTCGAAAAGAAACGATAAACTAAAATAAAAACTAAATGTAAACACTTGCTCGCTCGAAATCGCGCCTAGCTCGCCTGGAGCTCGAAACTAAGGAACGCTGGTGCCAACGTACGTCAAGCGACCCAGCGGCCTCGAACAGAAACGATAAACTAAATAAAAATTAAATGCGAACACTAGTTCACTCAAATTCGCGCCTAGCTCGACTCGAGCTCGAAACTAAGGAACGCTGGTGCCAACGTACGTCAAGCGACCCAGCGGCCTCGAAAAGAAACGATAAACTAAGTAAAACTAAATTAAATTACGCCTAGCCCGAAGTTCAGGAACACTGGTGCCAACGTACGTCAAGCGACCCAGCGGCCTCGAAAAGAATCGATAAATTAAATTAAATTAAATATAAACACTAAACTTACGTTCAAAATCCTAGTCCAAAATTGAGGAACGCTGGTGCCAACGTACGTCAAGCGACCCAGCGGCCTCGAAAAGAAACGACAATTAAGTAAAACTAAATTAAATTACGCTTAGCCTGAAGCTCAGGAGCGCTGGTGCCAACGTACGTCAAGCGACCCAGCGGCCTCGAAAAGAAACGATAAATTAAGTAAAACTCAACTAAATTACACTTAGCCTGAAGCTCAGGAGTGCTGGTGCCAACGTACGTCAAGCGACCCAGCGACCTCGAAAAGAAACGATAAATTAAGTAAAACTAAATTCAAAGTCTCCTTTACTAGTAATAGAATCTAATCCTATTCGTCCTGATCTATTTTCTTGCTACACTTTATCTCTATAAATTATATTCCGTTAGCAGCTTAAGTACGTAATGTTGCGTACTTATCCTATCGTTAGTGACTAGGCAAGTTCAGGTAAAAGCGTGTTTTGGCAGGTAAATAAGTACCTACTTACTTGCACCTTATCGTGGCGTGTGTGGGGGCGGCGACTCCGACTCGACGACTTCGACTGCTAGACACCGACCGAAAGACAGCGACCGAGAGAGAGCGACCGAGAGAGCGAGGAAGCCAGGCACAGCGTACTTACGTACTGTAGTACTGGAGTCGTCCGCTGTAAGGCGCTTCAGCCCTTGAAGCGAACTCCGGCGGATGTATCCTGAAACTCCGCGTCTTACCGGTCGAGCCGGGACCCCGCCAGCTGACGTCTCCCGCGATGGTGTTGAGCTACTGGAGTATAATTAATTGTAGTGTGGAAGAAGTAAAGATCTTAACATGTCATTAAACTAAAATAATTCTCCTCTCAAAAAATAAAAATGCCTTATTTAAACCCCCTGTAAAAATGACATGTTACAATTGCAATTGCAAGTACTTTGCAAACATACACTCAGCTGTCCAACAATGTTCAGGTACTTATCTATCCCGATTCATTCTGGGACAGGGGTTTCTGAATTACACATTAAACCACTAAGTTTGGGATGTTACTCTAAAATAGCGTACCTACGTCAATGTGCTCTATTTTCTGGTAGTTTTTGTTATAGTTTTATATTCTCTATTATACTTTTTTGTAGGTAAATACTATTTCTGACTGTATCACGGCTGCCTAATTCCAGCAAATATCCTAAAAGTTTTCCTTCTAAGAAGAATTCTTATTTTTTAACCTAGCATACAGTTAATATTTGATTAATAATTCGTATAACTAAACTTTCTTCCAAATTACAATTTACTTCTTCAGTTACTGCGACTATTTCTTCCTCGAAATTCTACAGAAATATAAATAAAAGTTATTTATGAATACTGTTTAAAAAAACTTCCAAATATTTCAATTGTTCGGTTCTAAAAAGCACCTTGTTTTTGCACTATAATTTAGTTATTAATATTCTTTGTTTAATATATATATATATATATATATATATATATATATAATCAATAAACATTGAATTACAAAAAGTACTTGCTCCGCCGGGGAGTAAGCGCTCTGTGGTGTAATGGTAACACATTCAACCGGCAAGTGAGAGATCCGGGTTCGACTCCCGGCGGAGCAAGTACTTTTTGTGATTCAATGTTTATTGATATTAAATAAGGCTATTGCCATTTATACAATTTAATGTAAATATATATATATATATATATATATATATTTATATGAGTGTGTGTGTGTGTGCGTGTGTGTGTGTGTGTGTGTGTGTGTGTGTGTGTGTGTGTGTGTGTGTGTGTGTGTGTGTGTGTGTGTGTGTGTGTGTGTGTGTGTGTGTGTGTGTGTGTGTGTGTGTGTGTGTGTGTGTGTGTGTGTGTGTGTGTGTGTGTGTGTGTGTGTGTGTGTGTGTGTGTGTGTGTGTGTGTGTGTGTGTGTGTGTGTGTGTGTGTGTGTGTGTGTGTGTGGTGTGTGTGTGTGTGTGTGTGTGTGTGTGTGTGTGTGTGTGTGTGTGTGTGTGTGTGTGTGTGTGTGTGTGTGTGTGTGTGTGTGTGGTTAATTATTATGTTATAACAAGTGCATTTACTCACTAGTTAGTTGTTTCATATCATCGAAGAGTATATTATAAAATAAACTTTAAATTTAACTAGCCATGATCAGAGACAGTCGACGTGATTGACTCCGACATTTAATTGAATCAAATAATAATTTATTTCTAACAGTTAAATAATCATAATCCTTATAGAATTCATTAAAACGATATTTCATTATTTAAGTGGTAATAATATGGTACTCCTTTTTTATTCATATTGATCAACTAATTATTAATAACACATCTATACACTTTTTTTATAAGTAGAACTTAAACGACAAGAATCATTTACACTCAATTATATTAGAGTAACTGTATTTGAAAGAACAGAAGTGGTCCAGATTTAGCTTTACAAAGGCAATACATTAAGGTAAAGTTGTGTCCATTGTATTGTGCAGGAACTGAGTGACTTTACCTACAACTTTTGTTTTTTATTTTTCTATGGCTGTTTTGTCAAAGACTAACAGAGGTCGTATTCACCATTATAAGGATTGGTTTATAATTGTAGTTGCATTATTTAATCAGCCCCAAAGTCTGGAACTCAGTAGAACAATATATTTATTTTTTTATTGCGTTTATTACAAAACATTCAATGGCTTTTCTATTCATACTATATAATTTTATTCAGTACTTTGCCGTAAGTTGCATTAAAGTACTACTGAAACAGTAAAGATAAAATAATTGTGTACAAAACCTTTAAAAATTTATGAGAGCAAAAATGTGTTGTAACAACAAAAAACATTTATAAAATGGTTCTCAGATGAGTGAATTAAAGTAACTAGTACGAATTGATCAATTTGGGTTACTATATTTATAAACATATAGTTAAGGCAAATTAAATCAAACAAAATTGATATCCCACACCATCCTAATTTTTTTTTTTTTACAGTAGTTTAACCATGATAATAATTATTTCTTCAACCCTAAAACAGTAAGTAACACGGATATTGAACTATGTTATGTGATTAGGGTATAATAAAGATCTAAAATTTAATTCTATATTGTTTTATAGACTTGGTTACACATTATTATTATCTTTTCTTAACATATAACTGTTTATTTTTCAACGCCTTGTGTTTTATGTTACGAGTCTGATCCATTAATGTCAGTACGACCATGGTTGGCTGTTTGTGGGTATTTTATTTTTATTTATTTATTTGTTTTTTAATGAGAAGCCGATCCCATTTTATGTCTTATTCTGCCCGTCCTAATGAGCCACTGACCTGTGCAAGGATCTTATCAAAAAGAATAAGAGGGAGAGTCGGTACAGTACAAGGTCGATGGTACTGATAAAAAGTGCAATGGTCCCAGACAGGAGTCGAACCTGCGCTATCTCTAACTCAGACTCGAATTCCAACGTCTTAGATCACTCGGTCATCGGCACTCCAAATCAAATCCGGTATTTCAATATTAACAAATAAAAACCCTAAAACTGTTTATATAAGATTGTAAGTGTAATTATTAAGAATTTAATTGTTAATTTAATGCTTTTAAACAAATAAAACTAATACTAAATGTTTAGCTCGCTATTACAAACATTGAGGAATTTAAGGCTGAAGTGTTACCCTGGTAGTGTCACGGTTTTTGGTGGCTGCAGTAGCCCTTTTGTGCGCTACTATGCTGAAGTGGGCAATGCAGGCTTGAACAGGTTACTTAATTAGTAAACAAATTTATTCCACTTTAAATACTTTAATAGAATGACAATATTACCGACTGATTGCCACAATAATGGAATGGATTTCAACCCGAATCAATGCGAATAATAGGCTCAACAATATTCATTTTATTACACAGAACATCCACTCTTTAGTCAATTTCATCAATTTTTGACTCTACTTGCAGTGACATGAAAAGAACCTTTCTTTCAATGTTATCAAGAATATACTCATACATTAACCACTAATACAAGTCAATGTTCACAAATCGATTATGAGAAATTAAACTAATCCCCTCATACACTTTGTATTATAACGAGACAACTATAGTAGAAATCAATATATAAGAAAATGGAAAGTTTTATTCAAAATATTTGTTAGTATACAATATTTTATGGACACTCAAAATATAGTACTGGAGAGTGGTTTTCCTAACAATTCACTGCAATTCTTAGTCTTCTATATTGACTGTTATTGTATTACCGACTGCTAACGAAATCTATACCAAGAGTAGGTTAGAGAATTAATAATAAGCTAAACTAATGTCGAGCACATTGGTAATCTATCTGATGCAATGACACTTACAAAATGACAGACAAGTCACAATATCAAGTAAGAAATCTCGGTTTACCCAACAACTGTAAGGATAGAGATGGCTCAATAATATAGATTGACCAGTTAATGGTTAGTTGTCACGCTATGTACTGCTTCTCTCTGCTACTTAAATGGTTAATTCATTTACAACTATACCGAGTGTCTTAATATTCCCAACCTCCTCCTTCTCCATATTAACCTTTTTATGAATATAGACGAAGTTATTTCCTTGAGGAATGTTTATATGACTAACAGAGGAGTTCTTATGTTTGAAAAATTTTTACCACCACCCCAACCCTAATTGGGGTAGTATGGGGGCAAGTCAAAATTTTCAAATAGGAACCCCTATCAAGTGACATACAATTTTAAACGTATTATAAAATTAAGAATAATTTTAAAAACTAGAGGTCTCTAATGTGACTCTATCAGATTCGGTGCCTTATTATAGTTAGAATTTCCCTTAAACCCTACTACTTGTAAATAATTTTATAACGAAACGAAATGATAACAATCTTGAAATCTCAACTCATTTTCAATCAGACGAGATGCTCGAAACGGCTACCATGTACTTCTTGTCAAAAATAAGGCCTAGATTCAATATCATTCATTCATAGAGAAAAAATACTGAGATAAACTACCCCCGGGCTCATTGCAGTGACATTTACAAAACTGCAGACTAGCGCAATATCAAAAAACAAGAAACCTTGGTTTACCCAACAACTGTAAGGATAGGGATGGCTCGATAAAAGAGATTGGCATGTTAATGGTCAGTTGTCACGCTATGTACTGCGTCTCTCTGCTACTTAAATGATTAGTTTAACATTGCACAATTGTATAAAACATACCACACTTCATCTATGTATACTTTTATAATAAAATGTTATGTTTAGAATAACAGTTACTTCTCGTAAAATAAGTAAAGCTGTTGAAGCCACATATTTATAGTCAGTATTGCTTTCACAATTGTAATGGCAACCTGTTTTAAGACAATTTGAACTATTAGGAGCATTATTTTGTTAGTGATTTTATACAAGGTAATTTGAGGAGAAACAAAACAGCACGGAAATTCTAGCTTATTGATGAAGCCATCGCGGCTATAAAACATTACCTCTAAGGATTCTGGGGTAATTTGTTGGTTAATACATTAATTATAAACATTTAGCAGCTCCTTCATATTAAAATTTAATGGTTACTGGCATAAATAATACAATAATATTCATGATTAAGGTACATTAAATTAAAAGTATGTATTAGACATAACCGAGAGAAAATATTTTACCTATTAAATCGTATGATCATTATACTAATAACGTAACTTATTTATTACTGCCAATTGTTAGCTTTCAGATAACAACCATTTTTTAAGCCAGATTTAATTGCAATCAATATTATAAATTACATTTTAGTACGAAGTTTTATTTAGTTTTAGTTGAATAGTTGAAGTGATATTTTATATTTCTCAAAACTGCGTAAATCCTAAAGCCTTCTGAGATACCAAACAATTTACAAAATTAATACCTAATTCTTTAAATTTTCTGTAAATCCAAAAAGGCCTTTTTAATATTGTTGTATGGTACTGTAAACAATTATTTTCTTTATAAACTAGAAACAGCAAGTATATTGAAAATGTAAGACATATAAAAAATATATGAAAGTTTAAAAGCTGTTGTAACTTCAAATCCAAATCATTAATCAATGCATTGCTAGTCTGTATTTTGCAATCTCAAATACATTTTTTACAAATTTAAACTGCTAAATTTTAATATATGTAATGAATAATTTCTAAGTGTTACATTGTTCAAGGCTAATTTGAGTAGGCCTTATTTATAAGCAATAAGCGTAAAATGACACAATTTTTAATTAGAGTAGTTGTCGTGCTCACAATTGTACTGCTAGCGTCATTAACCAGGTAAGGAGCAATAATATCATTAATACTGTAAAATCCATACTAAAACACTACCGTTAGCTTCTCCAACAAGAAAATCCAATTCGAAGAGGGTTATTGCAGGAATGTATGCGGTTTCTCTCATCAGCCAATTTAGGAACTGTTGTAAATGGGGCCGTATGGAAGAGAGACGAAGTTAGAGTGTTTGCAGTAATGTATGTGGTTGCTCCCATCAGCCAATTTCTTAACTTTTGTAAATCGGGCCATCTGTAAGACAGACGACGTTATAGGGTTTGCAGTAATTTATGCGGTGGCTGCCATCAGCCAATGTAAAAAATGTTGTAAATGGGGTCGTGTGGAAGACATACGAGTTTAGAGTGTTTGCAGTAAGTTATACGGTTGCTTCTATCAGCCAATTAGGGAACTAGTGTATATGGGACTAATTATTCAGCAACAATTTAAATATTTTATGCCAGTTTTGGAGGAATAATAAAGTCAAAGTCCTTAGTCTTTTAGTGAAAACATGTATAATTATATATGATAGAACTCTATGGGGATTTCTAAACGAAAATAGGCATATAGATATGAAGAAGATATTATGCAGTGTTTATACTTAAGAGGGTAAGCACAATTCGACTAGCTACTATTTTAGATTATGCACGTCTAGGGGCACTTCCAGATTGAATAATTAAATTTTCATCATCACAGTTGACTTTATATATATACATAATTATCATGTAAACCACATATTTTACACTGTGACGACTTGCGTTACAATCTCCGTTCGCTATATGCTATTTTCCTGGTTCCGTCTAGGATTTATATGGGTTTTTATATATCTAATCAGTATCGTATGTTCCTTTACTGCCCCCTCGAAGCTTTTCTGTCACAACAAAATGCACCCAGCGAATGGTTCATTGCATCATACTAATGTCCGGTCCCTCCGTTTTAGTTCTTTTAGATACTGTAAATTTGACATCCTACAATGTTCACGAAAATTAATTTTTAATACTTAACTTATGGTTATGCTTTACCACTGATATTAATTTATAGTCAAATTTCAACGATATGACTATCGTAACTATTTACAAACACACGACGTTAGATGATATTTTGGTCATGCAATTACTAATTCTGGAATAATTATTTATAATAATAAGTTTTATTTAATATCTGTGTATTACTGTCATATCTAAGCAAATTACTGTCATCTATAGTCAAATTGAAATAATATGACTATCGTAACTATTTGCAACACGCTACGACAGAAGACATTTTATTGCAAGTAATAATTCTGGAATAAGTATATATAATAAGTTGTATATTTATATCTGTATATTGTCACATCCCAGCAAATTACACACAGAAACCACACATCTAAATAATGTCCACTAGATCTTTATGATTGGCTTTCATCCTAGCACCTAGCGTACAAATATCCAAACATCCATACATCAACCATGATAAACTTTCGCATTTATAGCGTTTTTTCTTATGCACTGTTATATATCAACTTGTATTACACTAAATTAAATTCTTTAACATCAACAAACGACTAAGTAATACATTCATCATTAAAAACTGGAAAAATTTTTAATTAAATTAAGGAGTAGGTAAATCCAAAAAATAATTTCAGGAAATAGAAAATTACACACAAATACTTAATAACACAAACCTTGCTTCTCTTTCGACGTCTTTAAAACTATTTAACGGCAAATATCTTTGTTGGTTGTTTTGGTTCAAATGTTCTTAACATATGATTGTTTATTTGTCTTTTAATTGTTGTTATGAATTTTTAACTACAAATAAGAGCCGTATAAGATGTTTCATTATACCTATCAATTGTATTAGGTTTTCAGCTAAGTAAATTAGGATTCCAAATTATTGACTTTAAGAACCAAAATTTTGTGTTCTCCCCTGGATCAAACTAAAACCCCATAATCACAGCGTAAACACGCCATCGATGTATAAACAATTAGATCGTTTATAATTTTAGTAAAGTACTTGGAAGGCATGGCACGCGGCAGTCCGACCAGATCTCACAGTCTATCTTTGGAAAAAAAGAAAATAGCCTTAGCCTAGGTTATGCCCAAGGTTTTCTTTTTCCTTCTGTTCATGCTATATTATATGTCTCTTTTATGAGACGTCTTGTTCTTGTATGGGAACGTGGGAACGTTGTTCTGAAGTGGATTTAAATAAGTTATAGGTAGATTAATCCTAAAGTAATAGTCGGATAGTTAATAACTAACACAGAAACGAATCAGTGGTTTCGTTTTACGAGAAGAAACTATCTTGTATACTGCATTTATTCCCATTCGATATGCTACTGAAATAATAACATAAGCCGAAAGTTGAATATATGTTGTACGTATTTAAGACATTAAAATGCTTATTCGTACAAAGATATTTTAGAAAGGAGTATTTAAACTGTTCATACCTAATTGCGTGGTATATGTTACAATTATATTATATTCTTTGGAAATTGTATTAAAAATAATCGTAAAGAGGAGAATACTCGTTATTTTTTAGTTAAGGTTCGTTTTTCATTTAGGTGAAAATTATTTGTCTTTAATTTATGTAAAAAATGACTTATTCTTTATAGAAATAGATTTATTATTGTAACTATTATATATTTGTTTAATAAATATAGGTTTTACAACTTTAAATAAGTAATAACATATTTTGCTTATACTTCCGTAACAGAGATCACCCCAAATATACTTACTTGTGCTGTTTGTCAAGTATCAGACTAGAAATCGTTATCAATGTTATCGTCGTTCCTAAACCGAGGACTTCAGTAAACCAGAATACAATTGTTAACAATATTTCAATACAACTTTGAAACAAAACACGATACTGCAAAAGCTTTCAATCGCAAGAAAAGCCAACATACACTTAGTTGTTTAACAATGCTCAGCTGTTATATATAGGTATTTATTTCGATTATGCCAAAATACGCTCAGCTGTCCAAAACTACTTAACTGTTTACGTATCTATCTCGTTTGTTCTAGATCATGGGTTACTGAATTTCATATTAAAACACTAAGTTTGTGATGTTATCTTAATAATAACGTATCTAGGTCAATTTATAAATGTTTAAAAATAATACTCTTGTATTTTACTTGTCTTTCATTGGCTTCTCTAAAGGAAATGGTGTTTTAAAAGCTTGTAAACATGGCAAAGTTAAATATTATTATGAAACGTCACTGCTGAAAGTTGATAGTAAAGTTATTAATGGTCGGTAACAAAGTTGCCGTTTCATACTCTATAATGAAACAAGAGTTGCCTTTGTCTCAACTTTTTATCAAAGGACTTTACTGACAGGAAACTGCAATACATTTCCTGGATTACTAGAAATAAGGCTGAGTGAAACAATCCTAGAGTGCACATTCTTTTTTTGTAAACTACTCAAATTAATTAGCTCTAGTTTGCTCCTAACCTTCTGGGCCTCGGGAAACCACGGTATATTTTATACATCGAGGAGTGTATCTCCATTACGATGTGTACCTTATAATGTATTATTTATTATGTGTACCTTTCAGAACTCAGTAGACTATTTATTTTGCCACTCAAAGGATAAATAATAAAAATTTAATAATAATAAATTTGAAAACGGTCTAAAAAATTACACTAATCTTACTACTCTATAAACTTCTTTTCACTATATGTGATATTCAATTAAAATATAGCCGAAGCTTATCTTTATTCTATACAAGAAAAATAGTTTTGACAATCATAATTGACTCAAAAATATTCCAAGAAGAGTAGAAAGGCTTGATATGGCATTACAATCGGTTGCATTATAGTGCCATTAAAGACATTTCTTTGTTCTACTTTGCAAGCAAACCTGAAACATTATTCTGCCTTATTATTGTGTATAGCCCTTTCAATGCTCTCTCATAGCGTTTTTATTTACAGAATATGATAATATATAAGTGGTTTGGAGAAGAAATGGGTTTCGAAGAGACTTTTTTACAGAGGCGTTATGGAAAAACTGTTGGATATTATTCAGAACCTAAGACACTTAAGGGAATAGTATATGAAAGGAGGTGAAGAAAGTATTAAGGCGGCATTTTATGCCTTAGGCGTAACCTACAGACTTGACAGTCTGAACTTTTTAACTGTCCAGGCGTTACTCTGTCTGTTTTCTTTAAGTTATAATTAATTGATTAACATTGAATGCATGTATATGTTAATGTTATACTATTCTAAATCTGCAGCATTAAAATAATAATGCAGGTTTTGTGTAATTAATCAGCACTTTCTGAAAGTGAAGTTTTTACGTGTTACTCAATATTTATTATATCAGGCACTACTAAGAAAATAAAACAATCACATCTTTCTCACTATTAATTCTTTTTATTTAATTTTAAAATTACATCCTTTACCGTAGCGTAGCGATAAGGTTGCGGCTCTTTTCCGAGGATTCATAGGTTCGATCTTCTCAAATAAATAAGAATTGTGAAACTGTTTTGAACCTTTTCTCGTTAAACACGCTTAGTAAATGATTTTGGTACAGAAAGAACCCCCTAATAAAAACCCCTTCTCAAATACAACTCTATGTAGACAGGAAAATTATAAAGATATCATGTTTGATCACTCCCATGAGAAAGTATAAAGAATTAAGTTAGTAATTTGAACTCTTGTTTTTAATCTGGGGAGATCATGAAATGGAATTTTACAATGTATATTTCCCACGGCTTTACACGAAGTTTCCTGCATAACAATTAGGTCATCGTAGAATAGCCTTTCTTAAGGACATACCAAACCTTTCTGTGATAATTGATGATAACAGAAAGATATTCCAATCTCTAGTCCCTTTTTTAAATATTAGTCTTTAGTTAAGAGTAATATTTTGAGGTCCTGAAATCGAAGAGTAAAACAGAGTTTAGTCCTAATGAAATTAATGTAATGATGATTCATCACAGTTCAGAGAATATCCTCTATAATTTTTTGAAAACTTGTAAAATGGTCATTACACAATATAGTACTATTACCTGATACAGTACACTGTATTTCCTTGCTTTATGTATACCTTTTAATAACTTTTTTATCACCCTATTTTTGGGTCAGACTAGGAATTATGTGACATATCATTGCGAGCCTGGATTGTAACAATAAGCTAGTATTTAATACACGTAGGCCTGAGATATAATATTTAAACCTTGTATGAGTACTATTATTTTTTAAGTTACAAGTGTTAAAATGATTGATAGATATCACTAAAAATTATTAATAAATAATAAAGCCAAATTACAATGACATGTCTCGTATTATAATAGCATTATTAATTAAAAAACTGAGATTTGGTTTTTTGTACATAAAATATATTCCCGTTTAAAACGGAAAATTAAAAATATCTGTCGCATATTCACAATATGACAAGAAATATCCGTTAAGAGAACGGCAAGAAGAAAAACCAAAAAGTTAATGTATACTGCTATGTGTAAATCTTAGCCCTCTTATTTGTCTAGATCTGGCTTCGAAACGAAGATTGCTGTTTGCAGTGGAAGGAAATTGAATGTAAGGGGTTTTACAGAAATTGTCTGGCCTGTCAGTCGCATTATTGATTCTGAAAATATTTCGTTCCTATACTTCGTTACTATCCCACCATGAAAGGTCTAAGATGAGGGAATATCAGGTAGATGAGATTACGTTCATTCAATATTACGGGAGGAAATCCTCCATACTTCCTTTAACTATGATTCGGAGACACATGCTTAGATATTACATGAGCGGCTTTGGAAACATTCGTGCTTGTTGAGTGTACCATATATATTTAGGCCATTTTAACTTTGTTTAGTAGCGAAATTTACAAATTATAATTTATTACAAGAAAGTATTGTTTATAAAGTAGTTCATTTTGTTAAACACGGAACATAAAAAAACATTGAACTAACACATCGAGGACAATATTCATAATATGATTTTATTATGCGTACCATTTGTGATCTCTCATTTCAAATATTTGAAGGAAATGTAAAAATTCATTATACATGGAAATTATTATAAATTAACATTAATATTATTAGGTAGACATTAAGTGTTGCTTAACAGGCTTCGCTAAAGTTGCGTCTACTTTTTCAAATATATATATGAAATAATGATGCTTCTATATTACATGTTCAAATTTCATATAATTGAAATCAGATACTTTACAAAAATATTTATTTTGTGAAACTCTTCCTTGCCATCATCGTTACTCATAAGGTCAATGTAAAAAAACTTCTATAACCAAATCACATATGCATGCCCCATCGTCGAACTTATTTCATCGATTCATGTAAAATTTTTGTTAAATTATTTAAAATTCTGTATATTAGTTAGGTTCTCAAGGTATCGTGAAAACAGAAATTAAATCTTACCAGCTCCTCTAGTAACAGGATTCGCTATGGTTGCAAGCATAGAGTGTGCATTATTAAAGTAATGTACCTACATCTTGTAAAGAAAATAGATTTATTCATACCATTGATAAAAAAGTTAAAATTTTACAAAATAGTCTCCTTCTGCATCATTACAATTACTTAGACGATTCTGCCATGCCTGTAAAGCATCCTAGAACTCCTTAACTGAAATGCCTCTCAGGAACCTTGTAACATGAGCTTGGATGTTCTCTACCGACTCCCATGCTTCCCTGTAACTCTCTCTTCAGTCAGGTGATTCAAAAAATCATATGGGCCCAAGTCAAGACTTTAAAGAGGCTGGGGCATCACGGGAGTCTTGCACCGGGTCAGGTACCGGGTAAAATGAATTTTGAGTTTAGCTCCAGTTCACCCTCCTTCTATTGCAGCGTCTCAGACATGACTCCTGGAATCTTCGTCTGACGTCAGACGAAGAGGGCCCAAAGAAAGTCGACGAATAAGAAGCTCAAACCGAAGCATTTATATCGTTTTGACATCAGAGACACCTATAAAAATGTGAAGTGGTAATCTTATTGTCTCATCAGGTACACAATTGAGTACTACGATTGATAAAAACGATATCTAAGCACAATGGAGCAACCGAGTTTTCTAAACATAACGTAGCTATGGTAGAAAGGGTTGACTCAATTGAATTTTGAGTTTACCTCCAGTTCAGCTTCTTTTTATTGCAGCTTGTGGTATCTGACACTGTATCAGACTTGACTCCTGAGCAATTCCAGGTAAAAAGCTGCTTTGACAGATTGTCCTTGCGGTACAAACTCAACATTGTCGATTTAACGGAAGTCAAAAAAGACAATTATCATCTTTTTGATGCGAGATTTGTTTATACATGCTTTTGGGGTTTGGGAGAATGTTTTATGTGCTCGGTCTCCAAAGGCCTTTTGAAGCATTTGATAATTTTCCGTTGCATTCTTCCCAAACCGCATGTAAAACTTGGGAAGGAGCGTTGGGAACGCTCGTGTACCGCTGTTCCAACGAGCGTTCTTTTGCGGCCGTAACACAAAAAACAGACTTCATGCAAAGACACGTCCTACCAATGTTACTGCTTGGAGGGAACTGAGGCTAGGCACGTTTGCAGAGCTGAACCCCTATCATACGACCAGTCCGATCTTGCTGCGATTGTCAAGTTACAATAAAATCACTTGCACTACTTTCTTAGTGCACTCTGTATGCTTAGTCAATTAAAGCAGTTTTAATGACTTTAGTTTTCAACAAATAAACATTTAATATTCGGTATTTCTCTGAATTAAAATTTTCACCCATTGTCAGAGAAGGAACATAGTATTTTCAAGAAACTTTCTTCAGAGTATTTAGACGAAATTTGTTTAAAATATTTTCGGTGTAAGGTTATCTCAACAATAATAAGATTTATTTGCATTTACACTGTCTACATCGACATAAAGTGTAAAATATAATCATAACAATGCATGAAACCCTTCGCAGCTGTTAATTGACTGGTTACTAATCTGACTTGCATGTTAAAAAGGACAATAGGATTTGGGCACCTTTCATAGTAAAATCATTCAAATATAGAATAATCACATTCAAGGATTGAAGTCCATTCTCTCCTCCAGGTGTCAAAATCCTTAAATCGAGTCGACATCTCATATCCGGTGTCCCTCATATGATATGTGGTGTGTATAGTATGTTTATGTAGTGTGTTGTTAACTATAATGTAAAATGTTATGGTTTGTGATTCTTTATTCAGCTCTGATTAAGTTTTTTTAAATCAGCTCTGAACTTTAAGTACATGTATTGAATCCTGAAATTGAAAAATCAACGGTAGTATTGTTTTTTAAATCTCGAGTATAAGTCATCTTTCATTGATTATTATCACTTCTAATTCTATCATCTTGTCCATTCCTGCTTGCAAGCCATTGCATGTAAAGTAACAATTACATTTGTACGGTGGTTCCCTTTAACAGTAATAATAATGCAAATAAATAGTCACAAATGTTTATGCCAATTAAAAAAAAATATTTGTCATTAAAACTTAACTGTTGAAAGTAAGTAATTTAGTCGCAGGTAACATTTTATTTGTTTAGCAAGGCAAGAGGGATGGTTTTATTGAATACCCCGTCCACATAGCAACCCAGTGACTGTGAAGCCTTGATTAATGGATTGGACGCAGTCAAGAGGACTTTAATGGTAGACTTGCCGTCTCCAGTCCCTTAATTTATGTTGAAAATAACAAAGCTTTTCTATTTAAGTCCTGCAAAATTTTGAAACTGACATAGAATTAAGTATTTGGTTAATCACTTGTCAATGTTACGTTACTTATGTTTTTCATTGACAGACAGTCAAAAGTTTTTTTTTCAAACTCGTTCAAAAGTGATTGTAATCCTCTCTTAAAGCTTTATAGCCTATTGTTGGATATTGTTTGAGTTCTTTAGTATATCTCATAATAAATTCATATTATAAATTCGGAATTTTGTAAACAGTGATGCTTGCACGTTTGGGTGTTTGGATATTTGATACTCAATCACGCAAACTCAAATGAACGGTTTGAGGCGAAATTTGCCATGGATATTGCTCAGATACCACATTGTTCGTAGACATATTTTAATTTCAGAATACTACTCATTGTATAATACCTATTCCATATTTATTTATTTATATGAACAGAACACTGTGATGGAAATACAAGGAAAGAAATACAGAACATAGTATGCTGGAAACACTAGTACTACCTGATTTTTAATGTAGATTGCAGTGGTGACGAACCTAAAACAGTTAATTTCGAATTCTCAAAATTAGTTTCCTTTTACACGACGGGACTGTGTATTTACAGTAGTAGCTGAGGGACCGTACTGTGATATGGTTCGACGAACCATTCCCTACAAATTTAAGGCATCAAACGAGCGCAGTGAGCAGTGATCATTCCAAATGGAATAAAAAATATAAGTGGAATTTTCTGGCAGAATCACATCGAGAGGAGGGTGCGTCAGTTTTGCTCTGAAGAGACATGCAATACCGATTAGGTATATAAACATTTATAGCAAAATAACAAAATTGGATTATTCAGAGGACAGATATTGGTAAATAGGCATGAATTTCTTTTTAGGAATTGAAATTATCATAATTTATTATTCACACATCGGGGGAGTTTGAAAACGTATGTTTTGAATGTGTACCGTACTTTATATAGAGAACTGTTTGATGTGATTAACGTCAATATAAATCTATTGAAAATGAAAGCACATCCGGATTATGTATATATATATATATATATATATATATATATATATATATATATATATATATATATGAAAAAGACTTTATATAAATCCTTTATATGTCAAATCAAAAGGATTTATATGAAGTCTTTTTCTTCTATTGTTTAAAGAAGCCTCTGAGCATTTATTTTCTGCATACAGTATATATATATTTATTTATTTATTTATTTATAATATATATTTATATATATATTTATTTATAATATATATACATATTTATTTATTTATTTATTTATTTATGAACCACAATTCATTTCGTCTTCTTGTCTCAATCCAGAAAATATAGTCTAGTTATGAAGCCTACTTCCATCGCTTGTAAAATATACTTCAGTATATGGAGTGAAAACCCTAATTTCCGGGTGTGCTTAAATTTTTAATAGACTAATAAATTTAACTACTCAATTTCTATTCTCACAGCTCCAAAGAGAGTCTAAACGCTATACTATTACTTTCGTGTATGCGTGGTAAGTGAGGTAACATACTATAAGTTTTTACATGCATAAAAAAGGTAGGTTCCAACTAAAATTATTGGCCAAATGATCTGACCATATAACATGTTTATCAGACCCAAGAGAGGTAGTTACTGCAGTTTTGTAGATATAGCGGTACTGCCACTCCCAGCCGTCTGCTAATCTAACCAGCTTTAGCGTCGTCCACTTTATTACTGACATACTTATATATACTAGTCAACTATATCATCACACATCTCACTGGTGCTGATGTACAAAGCTCAAGTAAACATATATGATGTACAATAGTTGTGCTCTACCGTTATACTGTATATCCTTCTAGTACACCTGCTAATTCTTTTTCTTTTTTTTTTAAAAAAAGGAGAAGCGGATCACCTTTATGCCTTATTCTGTCCGTCCTCATGGGTCAATGGCGTGCGAGGATCTTATCAAACAGAATAAGGAGGTGAGTCGATACAGTACAAGGTCGATGGTACTGATCAAATGTGCAATTGTATGGTCACGGACTGCAGCATTTACATACTTTACCTCATTTACTATAGTACCGTATACCACCCAAGTGTACTTTATCATTCAAATATTTCCGCATACTAATTAATTGTATTATTTCTCACTCCTATAGTGACGTACTTTAACTCATTCAAGTTACATTATTTCATACATGTTCCATTTATGAAACTATATGCCTATGATGACCCAATTGTGCTCCATAAAATTGGAATTGTCTACGAAAATGCGGGTAACTGATATATAAATAATAACGTGGTCTATACTAATACAATATAAAATATACGCCACATCACGTAACAGGCTTCGCTGAGGTTGCGTGCAAAATTTCAAGCCTATAGATTATTTCAATCTCGAGGTGTCCTAGATAGTTCGTCCTCAGGATAGATGCAGGCATGATACATTTAAGGCTTTATTCATCCTCCCAGCAGAAGAAATAAAATTGGTGTCAACCTACTGAGTAATAGGCTTCAATGGCGCTTAACTAAATTCCTTAGTCTGACATGCACTATTAGAGAAGTTATTCTTTTCTATGTAGAAATAAATTATGAAGCAACACTTAAATTATGTATGACTTTTACCAATATAACTTGCAATACGATACAATTATAGTTTGTTTATTGAGTGAAATTTTACCTAGTCTGTTCCTTGGTTGCATAATCCTGTTGTATCCAAAAAATTTAATTTCAGATTAAACTAATAATCGTTTATTTCATATATTATAACACTTTAACTGTTATAGCCGTTACAAAATGAAACCCAATATTGATGTAATCTGTGTCAATTTTAAACCTTTCGGTACATTTAAAGGACTGAGGCCAAATGACTTATGGTTCGGAACTCTCTTCTATTCCTTAAAAAATAGCTTCATTATCAAGTAATGAAGATACTACGGAAAACATCCTTACTAACCTGGATATATTTAATGATTGTTAATCCATGAATTAATATCCAAAAAAGCAATTAAAAGATCAAATTAACTTTTTTATTTACGAATTTTTAATTTATTTATTGAGATAATATAAAATATACTGATAATTTAAAATCTAATTTCGTTCAGTAAATTTGAGCCACTTTAAATTATAGGATGGATTATGTTCCAAAGTATATACATATATCTACATATATAGATATCTACATTAATTAAAGTTCCTCAGTGGTTCTTTGTTCTTATTTTATGCTAGATATACATAGATAAATCTATTATTTCGTATATTCGTACATGTCCATCATAATGTTATATTAACTATAGTAATACAATGGTAACTATGGTTATATATAATGAAATTTTTATTCAATTCAAGCAATATAGAGTAATAAAACAGTACTTTACGTTATGGCTCAAACAATACCCGTACGATATTCAGTTAAATCAACACGCAGTTGACATTAGTAAAAATATCACAACCTGACCTAAACTGGACTTTTAACGTATATTTTATATAAGTGTATGAATTGAAAATACTGTATTAAAATCATTAAAAGCTGTCAGTGATTATCAATTCTGCTATTTCATAAATTAAATAAGCAAATAGCTTTTCATATATCAACTTTGGCTTTAAGCTGTTTAGTTTTCTGTAAAGTAATAAAATATTTATGTAGGAGATATTATTAGATATATAAAGTGAACTACCACCTGCATAGTCTTATTATTAATAACGTCTAATCTTGGAAATGTTCTTAGTTTAAAATCCGATTATCTAAGGAAACTAGGACATGGATGTCTAACCACGAATTTAGGAATATAATTTATTGATTAGACCATAATGAGCACTTACCTAGAGAATCCATTTGTAACAAATGTGCATGCTGACAAGAAAGCATGAGAATATAATTTAAAACCAATTATTGTCACTTTAATCCCTCTTACCCCACCTTGTTGGTTGCACTACAGCGGTGCGGAAAATGAGTTTCGGCCGTAGTTTTATTTTCTGAGCTTTAGTGAAGTAAAACATATGTTGACTATCTATATTTTTTATTATATATTAAAACTTGATAACGGTTTAGTTGCGGTGATAAAAACTGAAATTCGCTGTATTACATACATTTATCCATAAGTAGACCAATAGTTTTCTACCTACCTATGGCATGGTTTGAGATTTTTCTCTACTTCTTTAAAGATTTTTTCGTAATATTTGGTTTTGAATCTATAAAAGTAAACTTAAGGATTATTATGTTTATATGTTTAGTTTAGATCCATTTTAATTCCCGCTTAGTGCAGCGTCTGAAATCTGACACAGTCACATACTTTGTAGCCAAGATTAACTAATACATCTATTTAAGAAAACCAGACTAAATATATTTTTATTTAGTAGAACGATGGTTAGATAGTCATTGTGATTTTGAGCCACGGTTTGTTAATATAATGTAAGTTAGATATTATTTTCTGAGTGTTTCATTTAGACAGGAAATCAATTAGCACATAATTTAATTCATAGATATTTATTGTATGTACAAACAGTTTATTCAGCATTTTAACTTGTAAAATGGAGTTTTTTAATCAATAATTAATTCCAATTATACTTATAGAAAACAATATATGAAGTAGATTTTTAAATGTACGGACCAATGAAAATGCCAAAAATTAACATTTTACGATTTTATCACAATATGGTACGTTGAAAACCTGTAATTGAGTAAACTGTTGGTAGCAGTGGAATGAAGTCCACGATAACAGAGGATTGGCAGTCGTTTACAGAAATGTCCAACAGTCTTACAAAAACAATGGCTGACTCGATTCCATTTGGCCTCTATTATATTTTGATCTCTTGCTAAAGCATTTCTTAACTATGTTCCTTAATACTTTTTATTATTATAGAATTCATAGCATAATATTTTATTGGGAAACAGCTTTTTTATATTATTATAAGTATGAATCAAAATAGTTTAATGTATTTCTTATAGTGTTAGCCAGGTGAAAATTTATGTAATTAGCTATGCGTTAGGAAAAGGTATCACTAGGATGGCCTGAAAAATTTCATTACGTATGTCTTTCCCTACGATACCTTGAAAAATAACGAAGTTTCATTTATACAGAATGAATTTCGAGTTTTATAACGGAGTATTTCATGCCACGGGATTTGGTTGAGCGTAAGTAAAGATTGCAATAGTCTTCTATGGGTAACTATGAAGGCTCTGCGAACTCGTAAAATAAACAAATTTTTTAATATAATAAGCTACAAAATATAACTTTTAGCAGGTTATATTTAGCGAATTGAATGGTAATACTTCCGTTACATTCTATCGAGTCTTTAAACGTTCAAATTTTTCAATTTATTCTAATATAGACAAGATCAAGTTCTATGATGGTGCTTAATAGATCATTTTTCGAAATTTTTTTAACATAATTTTATAAAAATATTCTGATCATGTAAAATCCCAAGAAGAAGTTCCTAAGGTGAACTCCATCTCAAAGTAGTATCCACCCAAGACGGAGCACGGATATCGAGTTCATCTTCCCGTAACTTTTAAAACTTTCTTTATGTAGAATTGGACTTTTTGAAACTAATGTTTCAAAGCTAAAAATGTAAATGGAAGTTAGAGAAATTTTATTAATTAAGTAAATACTTTAATGAAACCCTAGTAATCATATGCTGTTGCTGACACATTTGAATTACAAAGTTAAATTGTATTCCTTTAAAATTGGTATATTATTAATGAATATAAACGCTATATCTTAATACAAAATATTTAATTCATTGCACTAGCAATGTTTTAAAACAATATGTACCATATTTACGTATTATATCCCCTGCTGATTACTTAGTGTCGTATTAAAACCACTTACATTGCAAATATAACAAAATCTTATTATTATGTATGCTTATGGTTTTATTATGTATATTATATATATATATATATATATATATATATATATACATTATACAAATATAAAATATATACAAATATACAAATATTTATATTATATACATATACATTAATGATTTTGTAAAATTCAGATTGTACAAATAGCGTTTATATGTGAGATTATAAATTAAAACTTATTAAATAAATACATATTTCATAATGTATCATGTAGAGTGATTAAGCCAACAAGTAATAAGGAAATTAAGCATCCTTTCAATAAATTTATAATCATATGCGACTCTTTAAATCCTCAATCTCACTACTTAGTATTTAATTAATACTAACTAGTCAACCTGCGCTGTTTGGAGACTAATTTGATGGTGTATATAAAAGATAGAGCTGTTTTTTCATTAATCTGAATAGTGCATATAAACATTATAAACTATTCTCTATACAGACTTCTTTTATGACAGCCAGTTTTTTAAAGAATACCCCATAAAACAATAATCAAAGGTAGTTTGTTTTGGTGTTAGAAATAATTCTTTATTTCACAGCTTGTTATGTTTATATTGCGTTAGTTTCATTATAATTATCTACAATTTTTTAACGTACATTATATTGAGTACTGTTTATTGCTGCTTATTTTCTAATAGTTTTATGCACCTATTATGTTTAGTATGTTTTATTCAATTAGTGACTTTTTATTTTCAATTAGTTAACTGTTTTTGGTGTTATTAGTATGTATATTGTGATCCATTATTATCTTTACTGCTGCTGTTAATGATGTAACTGAACATTTTGTTGTACTATCGTTTAAAATATAATGAATAAAGTAAATTGTTCTTAGCAATCCTAGGTGAGCGACGGTTGGATGAATTATGACTATGGTAATTATGTTTCGCATTTCAACGTTATATTTCAAACGCTTCCTACAGCACTTATAGACTAGTGGATCTGGAACTCTGATATATGATCTAACTATATTGTAGCATGTATCTGTAGAAATTGATAGTTATTTACAGGTTTCCCTATTTTTACTTTAACATATATCTAGCTCCCTTGTTCCTTTTAGAAATATAGTTTAAACTTGCCCCGCCTGGAGACCACACTCTTATACCTTACATGGAAAAGGAATTGTCTTTAACTCAAATGCGTAAATGGTAATCATTGATAGAAAACTACAACTCTAAATTTTTTTAATCGACCTGGCGAGGGTAGAATCAATAACATTAATCAATAGGGGACGTGGTTTAGAAACTGTATAAATAAGGACGATTCCCTTGGTATATCTGAATCCAATCACGGTTTTTTGGATGAATTTCATTCCCCCCACCCCCCCCCCCCCCCACCCCCCCCCCCCCCCACCCCCCCCCCCCCCCACCCCCCCCCCCCCCCACCCCCCCCCCCCCCCACCCCCCCCCCCCAAATTATTGTGTTTGGTAATCTAAATTCTACCGTTACATGTGAAAGTGTAGTTCAATGATGGAAACAAACAATCCCCCAATCCAAATGAATTGAATGCTGGTCTGTAACATCGGTTTTCAGTTGGAATGTTCGTTATTTCATATACCGTCACTGGAAAAACGTGAATATCAATAGTTGCTGTATGCAACGCAAAGTATTTTTGTTCAAGAATAAATTCCTTATGAATGAAACATTTTTTGCCGATAATTACGGATGTATACTTAGAGTAGTCGCTGTAAAAAAACTGTACATTGCAATTACGTGCAATTTGATTAAAAATAGAGAATTATTATTTTTATATTAATTAGCGGCAAAGAATTGGTGAGCTGCATTTCCGAATTAGATAGCTCTTGCAGTTTCAATTGATTCAAAATATAAATAATTCTAAACTGAAATTGACCTTAATCCAAAGATTTTTTGTATGGAGAGTGTTGAAACTATATCAATTGTGCCTATCACATATAAATTAAAAAAGATAACTTGACCGAAATGGTTTAGATTAATTTTAACCGTACAAATAAAATGTGGTCTAGGAGGAGGCGATGGGAACATAGTAATAAATGGAATGATGGATAAGTGAATAGGGTAATGAGATTAATCGTATTATTGTAGAAATGTGAACTCACCGTATGAAGGGTTGCTATCAATTCCTAGTGGTAGGGGACTGCTAGGACTCTTTCTAAATAGACTCCACCCGACACGGCTCGACTAATGATCTTGACAGTCTATAGATGAATGCAAACTCTTGATATTAGCAGTGTCTGATGACGGGGAGAAACAAAGCACAACACAGTGTGCCTTTCATTATCCATGCCTTGCATTGCTGCAAAGTTAATTCACAATGGAATAAAAGGATGGAGTAATACAAAAATAAATACCTGTCTGTATACAAGTATATCAAGTGGGGTGATATGAGGATAAACAATATTACTGCACAATATTGTACTTGTAATTCCTGCACGCATCCGAAAGGGTGATAAAACTATGGAATAGCATTATTAGCACTTTCTGCTACTAGTCAGTTAAATCAAAAGAGCGTATGTAATTGCGATAGTTGGCAGAGAGGTTAAGGGCAGACGCCTTCGTCGTACATTTTTGTTCTTGATTTGAAAGTCATACTGTGTGATTGAATCATTAACTGGCGTCCGTCACGTGTGGTAATTATGTTCCAAACAAATATGTCATGTGTATGAAGTAATAAGAAATGTAATGTATAATACAGGGTGGAGCGCGGAAATTTGCTTTTTTGCACTGCAGGCTGTGGCGGCACTGTTAGTCGAAGAGAGGGGAGAGTGTGCGTGGCTTATAGTGGCTGACGGGAGATTTGTATTCCTCCGCGTTCCAGTTGCCATCATGCAGTGGACACTGGAGGAGAGGTCGTTTTGTGTTGAAGCGTATTGTTCAAATGCCCACTCGATCATTGCAGTGCAGCGTGCTTTACGTTTACGATTCGCTGTTCCCCCACGCGGACATATTCCTGGTCGGCAATCATTTGTAAATTGGGTAACTGCATTCAGAACAGCAGGGAATGTGTCATGTGTATGAAGGGGACCTCAGAGAAGGATTACAATACCGGAAAACATCGATAGAGTTAGAGCAGCAGTACTGCAATCTCAAAAACGCTCTACTCGTAAGCAATCACTTGCTCTTGGCATTTCAAGACGTTCTCTCCACCGGATTCTTCATGATGAACTGAGATTTCACCCCTATAAAATGTGCGTGGTCCATCAATTGTCAGCACGGGACTATTTGACACGGCGTACTTCTTGTGAAGACATGCTTGCAACTATACCGCGTGACGCAATTGTGTTGTTTTCTGTTGAGGGACATTTTCACCTCAGTGGGTGTGTCAACAAGCAAAACATGAGCTACTGGAGTGAAACAAACCCCAGAGAAGTCCACCAGAAAACTTCAGAAAACGTATGCAGCAGTGTGTGGATGCCGAAGGCCGACATTTGCCAGATACATTATTTAAAACCATGTAATTTAAAAATTCCCTTACTTTTCAATATAATTAAAATAAAAAATAATTTTTTCTAAGGTTCATAATTTTTTTATTTCATTTCCAAATCAGCAAATTACCGCGCTCTACCCTGTACTAATAAAATACTTATAAATATTAATAACTTTTAAACAATATACATATACAAATTTATATAAATAGACATATTATGTGTCCGATGATTAGACTGAACTGTGATATGCTATCTGTAGTGTAATATATGCTAATGTAATATGCAGAACAAATAAACCATTGATGCGGTGAATCCCTGGACAGCCGCTGTCAGCGAATGATGGACATACAGGAATAAATATTTAAGCGTGAGAGAGGAAATTTAAAGTAGCTCTTTTGTTGCATTATGAAGGTAAATACTAAAACAATACTATCAAACATTGTTAGTACTGTACAACAGTATATTGTATCCTAACCTTGATTGTACTCTAACAAATTCTAACAATCACTTACTATATTATCGAATATGACTGATACTTCTATATTTTATTATATCATCAAAAATACATCATACTCATATTGAAGCTTTGTAGATTGATTAATTAATGACCAGATCATTGGGTGGTTAAGATATATGTATTATTTAATTATTAGCATTTAAATTTAAATTAAAAGGGTTAATAAATCACAAAAGTTTTGGTATAATCCGTTTACATTATTGAATTAGTAAAACTTTACTTTTATACTAATATAAAAAATAAATAATTACGTATTTACTGAATATAATGATAAACAAAGATCAATAGGTAGTATTAGTGTGAGCTGAAGTCTAAAACACAGACTTGTGCGTTCTTTACATATATACCTTGGCACCTGTCATGAAAGTCTTTTGGCCTTTAAAGAAAAGGATAATTCACTTTTAGTCTTTGTAGTTCTACTGTATCTAGTCTACGGTACAGTAATCAGAATAGTACTATTACTATTATAGTGATTACTATAACCATCTACTCTGAGACGGGTTATGTAAAAAGATGAAACTGTTGCTCGTTGTCTTATATGTTAATGATATTTTCAAAAATTTTATTGGCTAAAAGAATATTTTTCTATTATTTATTGCAGTTTATAAGTATTTAATGGGTACTAAAAATCCTTGAACAGTTATAGAATTGGATTTCACCTCGTTTAAAATACAATCATTTTTTGATATGAACAAGCTAATAATTTAAACAATTAATTGATCGTTTCATTTAAAAATTCCTCATTTACAAGATATGTATATGTATCTTTTATTTAATAAAAACTGAGAAACTAGAGGTGTGCTGGTTCCTTTATTACAGTGTCGTTTAATGCTCAAACAACAAGAATTATCTTGAAAAATGCTGCCGGTGTACAGTTATGAATTTTTTATCCTCCTTATAGGAATCCAGATCTTCTCGTCAAATCCGGAGACTTTCATCTCATTACAAAATGAGTAGTCAAAATGCTCAGGGAAATAACTATTTGTTAGACTTTGGTTTACTGTAAGTAGTTATGTAAACCAATGTTTTATTGAAATAATATGTATACATAAGAGTAGATGTAAACCGTGCTCCTTATTTCAGAAATACTAAATAAAATGGTTGTCATTATTTTTATCAAACAAAGAGTTAAAAACGAGTTTGTTCTCTTAAGAATGTAATCTAATCATTATCATAATTTCAAAAGTAAATATAAAAAAAATATAATAGAAAAATATATTTAGTAAAAATGTGAAAAACATGCAATAACTTAGTTAAAAGTATTTATTATTAAGATCTTGGTAATTTAAACTATATAAATAATAACATAAAAAGAGTTTAGAAAAGTGCAACGAAAGTAAATAATTTAAGATTTGGAAATTATATTAAATGTAGAACGGTAAACATAAAAAATTATCTTGAAAAGGTTTTATTTTTTAACTAAGAAATAAATTTACTGGTTAAACATATGATACAAATAACAATTAGCCTAAACAAAATGAAAATTTTAAAATAGTGATACATAATGACATATCCGTGTATGTTTTATTTTATTACGTTAGATTTATGTGATGGATGCATTATATATCCTTACATTATCCTTTATAATATTTTATCATAATTTCCTTTATTTGAATATTTACTGAAAACAAGTTAGGATATCTTTGCAAGGTCTTAAACTTGACGATGTACGATGAAGTGTACATCATAACGTGACAGAAACTAATGTACGTCACACTGACATCAGTAATCACAATGTTAATCGCTTAACGTTAGAAGTGCGATTTACGTTAGAAACCGTATTTAATATGTGGAAGCTACTCCTAAATGTTTCCTACGTAAATTTGTTGTCTAATCAAGTTATTTAGATGTGGCAAGTATCAGTCACATATATTAAATTATTACTTCCTATTATGATAATAAAGCGGCAAGTAGCTACGTTATTGACAATTTAATGCAGTTTCCTGCTAATGTTTATACAAGTAACAATAAATTTGCTTAGGATAGAAATATAGAATATAAATATTATACAAAAACTTATCTCTAAATATCGGTTTTATGTATCTGTAATATTATAACATGTTCCAAGACGAATGTATTATTTATACTGCTATTCAACCAAATGCAAACTCACTCCCATTCTGTTGGCTATACTAGCGTCTTGTGTATTGATAAGCTGCTTCCTCAACAATCCTCTGTGGGTTCCCTTAGGTATCATGTATCTCTCCGGAATAAACAATCCTGATAAAGGAAAACTCCTAAATTTTTATATTTCCTCCCTCGAGTAGAGAAGAAATTGAGTTTTGCTCTAGAAACGGGATTAACACAGGTGAACAGCAATGAACGGAATTCTTGTGGTTCACATATCACTTATAATGTTAATTCTCTTTGAGCCACTGATGATTTTGTTAGGGTGAAACACCAATTGGGATTTTGTACTTTGTAACTGATCGGGAAAAAAAGCATCTAAGTGTTGAATCACACCAATTTAGTGCTTAACCTTACTAAAAACTAAATGTTTTATGTTCTAAAAATGGTTGGCTGGGCAACTCACTAAAAATAAAAATGTTTAAAACATTTGCACAGCACATGAAGTGCTGCATAAGAGAACAGTTGCTACTTGGAAAATAAACTTTTTTTTACCAATAGGTTTGGTTTTAAATGTTTGTAGAATATATTCCTTTCTGATAAGAAAATCTATCAGTGTTATCCGTTGTTACGGTGTTTTATGTTTAAAACTATGTTTTAGCAACCATATGGACATGCCTTTTATACTACAATACTTTTTCGATTTTCGTCCCTGTATCATTTTCTGTCTTCGAATCATCAACATGATTGGATGCCAGGGAGTATAAAGCTATTTTTTCCAATATTTGAATGACTTTGTTCTTGTTTTAAATGGTAGGGCAGGGTGAGAAATGAAGAAATAATGTGTTACCTTCCCATGAGTTATTACCTACTTAAATATAAGACAGCTATGTTGAATTAGCTCCATTTGACCTTTCCATTTAATGCAACGTTGAAATGGGAAACTGTCACAGACTCAATTCCTGGAATCTGTATTTCGTGTCCGTCTGAAAAGCTTAAAAATTCGAAGATGTTTTAAAACAAATTCTTTGCATCGTTTTGACGTCATAGACACTCAGTCTACACAAAATATATGATTAAGTGTAGACAGTAGTTATCCAGTGACATGTAGATGAAGACATGTTCGCATTGTCTTATAATTTGCACCACTAAGTGCACTAACACTTAGATACGATCTGAAAGCACCCCATAGCAACAAGCAACGTGGAGCCAATTCGTCTAAACAATCATCCAAAATATTACATGTCGTGTTATTATTATTCGAATCTGAAACATTTTTGGAACAAAAAACTATTCTAAATTCACAATTGGGTATTATTTATAGCAAACTACCCTTAACCTTTGCTCAGATATGGAAACTTTCAGTACAGAGATTGAGTTATGTGTTAGTTATTAACTTAGGAACTGTTATTGACTATGTAGTCACTCGAGTTGCTATGTTTAATGATCAAGTGAGGCCAAAATTAGTGAATTTACTGTTGAGTCACTGGGTAAGGGATTGATATGGTTTAACAAATTAATATTCACATAGTCTATTAAATGTTACAGCTTTTTTACTATACACAATTATAAGGTAAAAAGAAAATAACAGTTTTCTTTGAAACAAATGCTGGGCTGGTATATCCTAACTATGCATCATTATAAATGTAACAAGCTGCATTCCACATAAAAAAAGTATATATTTTTACATCGACTACAACCAAGGTACATATAGAACATCTACGAAAGTAAAGTTTCGCTCCACAATCTAGAGAATTCTAATACCGATATTTGTAGTACTGGTCCGATTTTTAGGCCATAAAAATGTAGGTTATACTATCATCCTAATGATACCTTAGTCATCTAGGCAGAACTTTATTAATATGTTATGTAAGTTAACATTTTTTTAAATATTGTGATTAATATAATTAGCTTTTTCAATTCTGAAAGGTGGGAATTGACTACATTCAAAAATAAAGAGTGAACTTGTTTAAAAGTATATATGCAGTATTGTTAAAACATTATTGTACTAGAAGCTTTTTCCATACCAAAAGTTGAACACGCTAGTAACAAATCAAATCAAGAATAAAGAGGCAATACATTACTTTATAAGCTTTCATTTATTAAAACGTTTCAATTAGAAGTTGCAATCACTTAAAACTTAAGGGAACATGAAAATCTAACCAAAATTCCTTTGATTGAAACAGATTAGCTGGCAGTTAGAGAACTGATCTCCTGAGAGACTTGGACCATTAATATTAAACTTGGTCCATTAGCACTATTCCTCTTGAGTAGGGGTATTGGTTGTGTAGCAAACATTCCCAAGGTTACTTGTAGTGAATGAATTCTTTCAACGTATTTGCATGTAGCCGCTTATGTTTTTACTACTCTTCCAAATAGTTAAGAGTACAACGGAACATGATAAAAAACGTGCCAATATTTCACAATAACGGAATGCATTACAAAGGCGATTGCTTTTCCGAATTGTTAAGAGGAAAAATGTTTTGGAAGATTTTTTTATCAGTAATATAAAATAACAAATTATTGCAACGAACTGACTTTATTTAACTCGCTGTTAAAATTATTTGTCATCATGATGATCGGTTCTTGTTTTCTGCCTTAAAAAAAGTGATGTCGGCAAAAAGGAGACCAATCTGTGCCCAACAAACACTTGTTATTACGCGATATAAGTAGGTATAGATTGGGTTATCACAAATATTATTACTAGTGGAACCAAAGTAAAGATAACCTTATTTAGGTAATATCTCGAGGAAGGTTTTCGTTTTTTCGTCAGAAGTACAGGGTAGCGCCAAAGAAGCCCTCGCAGACAACACTGATGGCCAGGGGCTTTCCGATCGGTACTTTCCCGACCTCTTATTACGTCCCAGATCGTGCAACTTTTCCGACGTAAGATCACGTTAGGCTATCTGGTACGTGATCTGAGATTGGGAAGGTGTTGATCGGAAATGCCCCTGTCCATCATTGTAGCTTTAGTGGTGTACGCACACCTGGTGAAAAAAGTAAAACATCCCTCGTGTTAGTAGGTACTTAAACAAAAGCTCATCACATAAGCGTCCGTTAATTCTTTGGATTTATAATATATAAGTGTGTTAAATATCAGAAAAACAAGAACTGATCGTCAAAACAATATTTAATGTTCATTTTAAGTGAAATAAATTCTCTTATAACTATTAATTCAGATAATATATCCTCTGTAAGACAAATTATTCCCAAGGCAATGTTTTTCAGATAATAACAAAGAACCAAAATGTCCATCTGCAAGCCCAATCTAACGCTCTTTACATAACTCTAACCATACATTCATTCCGAAGTTCCTATAAAAAATATGCCTCAGTCCTCCATATGCTGTCACATTTGGGCCATGTAGTCATCAGTTTTTAATTTAATTTAATTAAAATATACCAATATCTCATTTAATTAAAAATCTTACAAATACTCTCTTAATAAATAAAAAGTCAAGTTTTACATGGAAAAAGTTTTTATAAGTTGCTGGAAGATGAACTCGTGTCCGTGCGCTGTCTTAAGGGTTTCTTTCCACTGTGAGATGGAGTTCTCCTTAGGAACTTTTCCTTGTAGTTTTACCTAATCGGAATGTTTTATAAAAATATATTTTATACATTTATAAAACCGGCCATAAGTGGAGTGGTAAGTTAATTATAAAGAGGCAGAATTAAAATTCGTGCAAAATAGTCTACAGAAAAATTTAATAACAGTAATTTTTTAAATAGAGAACTTTATTATAAGTTATTTATAATGAAAGTAAGGTTTATTCTCTTAAAACTTTTATAGTTCATATTTAGATAGACCTAATAGTTTTAGATATAAGACTAAAGGGTCAAACATCTCAGAGACTAAGTCAAATTGCCAAGATCTATCAATAATATTACCATTCACTTGGTCATTTATTTGGTTAGTAACCTTCTGTTAGATATTTTGAAATGATTGGGTTTATCACTGGTCTGACACATAAGTGTAAATCTATTTATCGTAGCCACTCAAGAGAACAATCAGCTGTTGGTCAGAAATAGATTAACTTCGTGATAAGCTGCCGGATTGCTAGATGTTACATCATAGGATAAATAGGCGAAGCCTGAATACAGTCGTTGAATAATCTGACGGAGGAGAGCTAATTTTTCACTGTATCAGAAGACGGAAAAAATTTTTTAAACAGTGTATAAGACTATGATTAAAGTTTCATTAAAATCGATAAAGAAATTTTCTCTAACATAGGAATCGATACGTTACTGTAAGATGTTTTTAAATGGCAAAATACAATACCAACATAGAAAGGGTTTAAAATGCGAAATTAAAAATATTGGTATATGTCATATTTGTTGACCTTGAACATTTTTAAACAATTAGCAATTTACGTAAATGCTAATACATCACTCAGGAAAATAGAAAGAGGCTAAATAAGGTGCAAAACTTAATCTTATTCATTGTATAAGAAACGATGTATGATTAAATTTATATATCTTGGAATAAACCTGGAATCACTTTTGTTTGAAGAAATAAAAAAAAGTATTAGGCAACAAATTAGCTCAAAATGAGCTCTTTACGTCATTTTGACATCATATATTACAAATATACTACAAAATATAGTGTAATATCGGTGATGAGGTGTTCTCGCTGTCTCATCACGCGTACAGTTGAATGAACTACGATGGTTTAGACAAGATCAAGATTAAATCCTATTTTCCCCTTTGGTTAAAATATTCTATATCAAAAGATTGAGGAAAAAATATTCTACGTCCATACAGATATACCTATTCTAACTTTATCTGTATTCATTAAAGTAATTGGTGTTTCCGTACTTTTTCATTATCTCAAATATACACATGACATAAAACTGAAATCGCGCATTGAAGGTTAGAATTGGTACAAGTTTGACATTAAAAGTTTATTCAAGGATATTTAAATAATTTCTTCCAATAAATATCTCTACCGAATTAATTTCTTTATGTAAAAATGTCTGGTACGTGTTCTGCAACTTTATCGTTCAGTTAGAGGTATTTTTTATCCATCCCTTATTTTATAATTATCAAAACATATTATTACTATACTAGGCCAATGATAACATTCAGCATAAAATAAAATTAAAATAAATAATATTAAAATAATAATGTTCTAATCACAGGAAGTTTTATATTCATGTTTAAATATAGGGATTCAAAAGACATATATATAGAGGGAGTGAGTAAATCCCTATAGAAAAGATGTTATATTACGTATATCTGGAAACCAATGTTAAGATTTTAATTTTCATTCTAAAGAAAAATTATAAATGATGCATTAATACACATTTATATCAGAACATGAAGATTACACTGTGGAAATTTTGGGATAATGTGAAATATACTTTATTGATATAATTGCTCTAACAAAACCATGACTGATTAATGTGTTTATAGCATATATTTTACGTAAACTAAAAAAAATCGTCTCATATATTTTTTTTAGGATATCAATTAATATTTTGAATATGAACCCTGAGCTGACACTAACGTTAATTCTCCTAATATATTCGATGAAGTTATGACATATTAGTCTTACCAGTAGATTGAATTGTGACATTATTAAAGTGGTGAACTGAAAAAGGCGTGTATAACAAATAGCAGCATCAATCCACATCGTTCTGACAGGTTCGCCATTATACAGGACAGATGGTTTGGGTAAACGTTCGAGGAAATTTTGGTTCTCAAAGTATTGATTAATTGTTTGTATATTTTTCTACATTAAATGTTGTTTTACTCCTGTCCTCGGAATATGTAAAACATGTAAAGGCGCAGCCAAATTCCCGCCATCATTCATGACGTTGCTTATATAGAAATGACGTTTTATGCCAAATACCATATCCATACCTCAATTAGTTCTTGACAAATTTAGGGGAAATATCTGTTATAGTGGTACTATTTTCATTGACACTAACAGTCTCTTCAAATTTTCGGAGTGTTCAACTAGTTATATTTTGATAAAATGATAAAACTGTGATTTCTTTACTTTTCCATAGGTTCATAGATTTAATAATGTATTCTAAAATCATATAAACATTAATGAGGTAACTTTCCCATGGTTATAGTAACTAACAATATACTTAGTCAATTTATTCCCAAGAAAATGTAGTAATTAATCGTTACTAGAAAGTATCAATGTGACTGCGTCAAATTTGAGATGCTCAACTAAGCGGAATGTAAAATCGAGCGAAACAAATAATCATCAATAATCAACATTCAATAATAATTATTAGCTTTATTTCTTTAGATGTCATATCTAAAACTTGTCTAAAAAACGAAACAAGTCGTAAAAATAGTATTTAAAATCTTCAAATATATCATAGGGCCTTACGTGGTCGATAGAAAATAGTCCTATTATGTTTGATTAAATAGATATAACAAACGAAAATTCTGTTTGTTCGTTGCAACTCAAACCGTTAACAGGTTTTAATTTACAAGGAAACATAGACAAGACTTTTTTAATTCACTAATGCTCAGCTAATAAAACTCATTTTGCTCACTGCTGTAATTCTACTAAAAGGATGCACGTATAGGTTGAGAGAGGTTAAAATGACAATAATTGGTTATGAATAATATTCTCACGCTTTCTAGTCCCCATGAAGTAAATGCTCATTAAGGCTCAATCAATAAATTATTCAGATAACTACGTGGTTAAAAATGCACAACAGTTTCCGTAGATAACCGGATTTGAAACTAACGCTCTTTCTACGATTACGGATATTATCAGGACTACGCAGCTAATTTACTCTTGCGTAGATTGTAATTCATCCTAGATATATTTAATTAGTTTTACTGAAAACTAAACAGCTCTAAGCCAAATTTGATATATTAGATCCTTTTATATCCAACTAACAAAATTGAAACGCACTTACATGTTTTTCAAGAATATTATATTTTCGAATTATTCCAAAAGGTAAGATGCTTAAATAAAATAGTAAAATATCCATTTTAGGTCAGCTTGTGATTATTTAAGTTACAGTTATTCGCATAGCCAACGGCATTGCCAAAGATAAAGTACTAAAATCGCTT
Organism: Homalodisca vitripennis; assembly: GCF_021130785.1. Taxonomy (NCBI): domain Eukaryota; kingdom Metazoa; phylum Arthropoda; class Insecta; order Hemiptera; family Cicadellidae; genus Homalodisca; species Homalodisca vitripennis. The sequence goes on from NC_060211.1 coordinate 64,556,971, forward strand.
AATATCAGTTTATCTGTTAAACAATGTAACTACGGTTACTTTATTAATAGTATTACCATGAATAGTTTATACAAATATACTTATTGGTGGAGATGTATGACTTTATACAATATTTGTCAGTAAATTTGTTTATGCGTACTTAACATAAATCAAGAAAATACAACTAACGAGTTGTAAGACATCATGTAAGACATCTTGAATTATTTTAGATGGAAGTACTGTATATCATAATGCATCCAAGAATGTTAAATGACCCGAATTTACCTGGAATTTTTAAAATTATATTTTAAATTATTAGTATATTTTATATCATTCTCATAAATTTTAAATTTATAAATATATTAAAACTAAAGTGGCTTTCAATATTTATTGTCAATATTAATAATCATTAAAGCTATCCAGAGTATTAAGGATATTTTCCATGGTATCTTCATAATCATCAATATCTGAGAAGGAGGCTATTTTGGAAGGAACAGAAGAGAGTTCCTGGAACCAGAAGTCTTGTGGCCTCAGCCCTCCAAATGTACCGAAAGGTTTAAAATTGAAACCGAAATTGCCAAACTGGTTTCCCGGTTTGGGTCTAACCGGGTCGTAGAGTCTGTGGGGGGTTTAGAGGATGTTGGCGGTGGGTTACTCTGGCTGCTTCCAGAGTCTCCAGACTTTCCACTTCCAGACGTTTGTCCTGTTGGTTTATGGTCTCCGGTGTACACTGTCACGGACGTTATCTTCCCATCTTCGTACCCTATACTCTTCTCCATTGTACTTCTTGCCTCCGCCTTGTTATCACAGGCTACGTTTGTAACTAGTGACTGAAACAGTTTCCAATCCCTGAGTTTTATAACTTAGCAGGTGTTAAATGAGTTATCTTATTTGTAGCAAAGTATGATGCTATAAATGATCACTGAAATATATTACTCATAATTTAAAAACCCATAGTAAGTCATTAGACATTTGTCTAGATGTATAAGACATCACTATACGTAATTAAAGACTCAGAGTATTTTTTACGTATCACGTTACAATCTTCAATGAGGCTTTAGCGTTTTTCAAGTCTATAGCTCATTTTATTCTCGTAATGTACTGCGGACAGATAAACAGACAGACAATCTGTAAAGATTATACGTTCTCCCAGCAGACAAAAGAGAAACAGTAACAATCTTCTGAGTGAGAATCTTTAATGGCGCTCTGCTAAATTCCCATAGTTGTAAATGCACCATTATAAATTTTTTTCTATTTAAAAATTAGGTTTCATGCAAACTATAAGACAATAGATGAAATATTTTTTTATTATATTGTTACATGATTCATTTACATTTTGTTCAAACATTTAAGTTCACAGAATTGTTTAAATTAAAGTGACGGTGAACGATTTAAACCGTTGTTCCTACTACAACGCAAAATTGGCTTAAAATAAATATTTTGAAAACACTCAATTAAATTACACTCATTCATTTTATATTAGCCGTCTCTAAATATGTTAATATGTAATTCGCCACATGTTAAAATTTCATGTGAAAGTTTTACTTTGTTTGACATTAATTTATTCTCCTACTTTCTTATTGATATCATGGTAACCAATAAGACCAATGTAAAAATATTCACTAGCAATATATAATAAATAATAATTAAAAGTTATACGATATAAATTGATTTGCCTTAATAAGAACTACTCCAAAAGTAAGGGTCACGTAGAGCATTTTGAGGAGCAAACATCGTTGGTCTGTACGCTGATGCAAACTGAACGATACAATTTCATCCGCTTATTCTAGAGCTATACTTCTTTAGTGTATTCATAATGAGTCACCTGTCATTCTCAATTATACAGCATACATTAGACGCTATGTAATTTGTAAGACAGGTAGTAGAATTAACTGGCTTGTTAGTGAACAGTAGTTGTTATCATTAGAACTATTTCAGTTACAATGGTCTTCTTTCTTTTACAGAGTATGAGCGTAGTTACTTTGTTTTTGTAAACATTGATCGCAAACATTTCTGCAATTTTGTTCTGCATAACATATAGTATCCAAACATTATAGCAACTGTACAATCTATTTTAATGTTTTTAAATAATCCAAGATTCAGTTGAAACATCGTACATAAACTATTTTATTTTTCTTGCATATTTTTTTGGACATCCAAACTAGTTATTAATTTCACTATACTCATTTATATATTTTTGTAAACGTGGTTTTAATTCTGTATAAAAATAGTTTAAGTTTCTTACATTTTGAACAAATATCCAAAGAGAGTTTTATGTTTTTAGCGTTTTGGTATATACGTTTATTTTACTAGAGCTTCTTAATAAGTTTTTCAATTTTTATTTCTCACTTTACCAAAAATATAATATTAATGGAAGTGCTCTTATGGATGTAATTGTAAGAGATGAATGATATATTTCGTTGATACCGACTAAATTTGATATTAGATATTTATCGGAGTCCTTACGATAAATAATGGGTACCTAATCCAAAATGGATTCTATGAATACAAGTTGTATGTCACCAGATGTTTTTTTTTAATTGTTAAAACCGAAAGAATATATGTAAATGGCTAAACCTATTTATTTAGGTGATAATTGTGTATAACATTTCCTAAATTCACATCCTTCTAAAAATATTATATCTTTAAACATATTTGATTTTAAAACATATATTTCCCCATTAGAAAAGTTAAATAAAAAACTATGAAACACCATAATATGAAACAACTTAGTATTTTCCTCCGTGTCAAACGAGAAAGGGAATGGTGATATAATCCCTGAAGGATAGCTTGTGACAGGGCTTATGTGGAAGACAACATGGGATATGCCGCAAGCACGAAAACACAACCTGGTCGCTGGACACACGTGTTGTGGATTAAGTAAATGTAATATTGTGTCACACACGTCAGTTTGCAGCTTAATGAAACCCAACCTTGAGCTCATTATTACCACGTTTATTTATGCAATAAACATACTCTACTTTGTGTCTAGAATATAGTTCAAAAGAATTCCTATAATGCACAAAAATATATCGTAAATAATGATTTAAGATTACAAATATTTGTAAACACCAGCTTATCATTATGATCAGCTGGTTAAAAACATGTCTGTACAGATTTACTTGGATTCCATTAAATATATGAGATACCAGCAATGTATTTAAAACACGAATGTACGTATTAGTGAACAATTATAACGTGTTATAATATTGTATAACCCAAAACACGAGCAGTGCAATAAGCGGGTTCACCTTACTGTTTAGGAAGCCTACTCCGTAGGCTTGTAAGGCTCGTAGAAGAAAAACGTTAACAAGGTTTTTGTTACTTTAAGGTATAACAATTTAATATTTTGCATAATTACTGTTGACGGTAACTGAATGTATTTCTCGACGTATTTTACAAAATTTGTACATATATGTTTAATTAAAAATTGGAAGCAAGGTTTTTGATGTTATAGAATCTTCCTTAATGCCGAAATGTTTTAAAACAAATTTCTTTAAAAACAATTTTAATTTCAGAATTGCAATAATGAAATTTTAAATCATCTACTAAATGGTAGAGGAGCTTTTAAGTAACATAAAAATACCCAAATAAAAAACCGTTGATACTTTGTTCTTAATTACTTTAAAGAAATTCCTCTACCATAAAAGTATTTTTTAATTTAGTAGCAACTTACATTACATTGAAAAGTTACATAGTTTTACATTTAAAAATGATAACGAACCGAAAGACAGTTAATAAAAAATTGTGACCAGTGTTTTTAACGGTTTAAAAAAAAGTAAAAATTCTTTATAAACGAATTTGATACACAATGTGTATAGGAAATATGAGCCTACCGGTTATACTATATTAATGGTAATAAAATTTGTTTTTGTGGCTTTTCGTCTTATAGGAGTAGTTTATTGCTAAGATATTTCACTTTAAGGCGTAACCCGTAAGGGTCACAACAGTTTAAGTTTTAGTGGTACAATAAAACAAGGCCTTCCTAAGGAAGTCGTACTTATCCAAAGTGGCAAAGTATGCAAAGTGGAAAATTGGCAATCGTATGGTTAAACGAAACTTAACTGAAAAAGTTATGAAACAATATTGAGCTGCTCACTAGATGGACTGCACTACATAATGAATTAAATATAGAGATATCCACTTTGTTCACCTCGGATATTCATAACCTCTGTACGACAAAACCGGTTTATGAAGAGAAGACGCTGCACTGAGGGAGTGTACTTATAGAACAAGCTTACTTATCTACAAGCCTAGCGATGGTCTTCATCTTCTTGTGAGGATATCTTTGAAAATATTTATTGTCTTTCAATTATAAAGCATAAAATGATTTTGTGACAAACTCAACATATTGGCTATACCTTAATGACAAAAATATAAGCCAAGTACCATCCCTATTTTTCATACCATCCCTATAATGTCTTATTCGAAAATTTCAGTACCCGTGGTTCTGTGTTAGTACGCATTTAAGGAATAATACACAGTATGCTTAAATTAAAACGGAAGATTTTTAAAAATTCACGTGAGTGTATAAATTGCAGAACAATAATAGTATATGTTTTTAGAACAAGATTGCAAAACAACGCTTTTAATTCTTACAAGATGAAAATAAGCAAATAATTTTTTAAGTAGCACTGTGACCTATTCTGCTTCGGTAAGTGTATATCTCTATGTCTATGCATTTTTGTTATTTACCATTCGGATTTATTCTGTTATTTATTATAGTTCATAAAAAATCTAATAAACTGTAACAAAGAAAACATTTTTGTCTTTTTTACACGGTATTGCTCAAGAATGTATACACAAAAAGTACACTATTTCCTTTGTTTTCCAAAAACGTGTCGCTTTAAATATTTTTTAAAACTACTGTATTAAAACTTACATTGTTAGTTTGTCTTTTTATTAGAAGTTAATAACCTAATTAAACATAAAATAATAAAATTTACTTGATGGCTATATATTCTGTCCTTGCAAGCAGCCCACCTGACCGGCCATAGGTGGTGGTTCGGAAGTCACCTTTAAGCCGTTGGTCCCCAGGTTAAGTGTTAGAGAGGGCTTCTTAGCCCTAACTTCGCCTGGTAAAATAAGTCTTCTTTACTTTAATTTACTTTACTTTATATTGAATGATATACAATTACACCCAGTTTGTCAGTGAGCGATACAATTGCCAGTGTATTGGACGTGATGCTTGCTGGGTGATGCTATGTGATCCAATATTCAGGACAAATGAACAGTCCTGCTGCAATCCCCGGATGACTGTTGCCACCCACTGATGGACACATAAGAGACAGGTATGTAAAGGGAATTAAGTAATCTAATTTAATCGTTACCAGAAAACGCAATCAATCGTATTTATAGGTAAAATTAGAGGCAATATATTCATTAATTCCTATAATATGATTTGTTTCAAAAATAAAAATGCATCATCTATTTTTTTAATAAAGTGGATAGTATTTAATACATAATTTGTAAATTAACAATATAGAAATTAACTAAAGTTGTTTATAGAATTATCTTTATCACTAAAGAATTTCCTAATACTTGACACTAAAGCTTTATTAAAGAATGTATAGAACCTTAACTATCATATATGTTTTTCATTTGACAAATACCTTTATTATTACAAAAAAAATTTAGAAAAAACAAACATAAGTAAAACATTAAATTGAATTTTGTAACTGTAACAGAAGCACTACATGAATCTCATACATATCACACGGTCCAAAATAACAGGGATATATAAGAGTTACACTGTAACTGTATTCTTTTACGCACAGGGAACGCGTTTAATAAACCAGGTACAAACAAGAGGACTGACAATCAAAATTTTATAGGCTATTTTTAGAAAGTTTAAATAAAAAAAATTATGAATTGGTTTTAAAATATTCACAATTCAACCCAATAATTACTTATATTATCTATTTCAACTTGCATAAAAAATATAGATGCTATCACAATACTTTTTTCTTATGGCGATAACAGGAGTTTAAAAATATATTGTCACAAATAAATAATAATATCTTGTGCAAGAACCAAGAAATCGTTTATTATAAATATTATTGAAGAAACTTTGATTAATTTATTTTTACCTTATTAACGTGAAGAGATTATTATCAAGAAGCGATATTTTCATATTTTTAGATTGAACTTCGTAAATTATTATATGTAAGGATTAAAGCGCAGAGTAAATCAACAAAACTCTGCAATAATTAGTTTATATTAACAAAACAACCGTTAGTTTAATAGGTTAAATTTTTCAATTCAGTATTATAATAGACAATGAGATATAAATCACAGTGACATAACAGCGAGAGAACAACTGCTCATTGTTTTGGGTAAATCATTTCATGCAAACTCCATTCGTGACCCACTTGCATAACTGGGACGCTACAACTGTCCAACTACATGGCTGTCAAACCAAATAATTAATAGCAGTCGAGGGAGGAGTTTAACAACACTGGAACGAAATGATTGACATAAAAGGAATGAAAATAATGTGCATTAAAACTGTGCTGTTACAGAACTAATGTGATTTAACTGGTTTCATGATAATTATAGACACATCTCGTAGTCATTTTGAGTTTCCAAAAACACAGGTAATATATTATTGCATGTAATTTGAAAGAAAAATTCATTGCATATTTGATTGTGTTTAGTATGCATTATCGTATGGAAATGTGGCTGCCATCATAACTGATGCAATATTACCTAAAAGAGCCTTCATTACCAATGAAGACATACGACATACATACGAAGGCTTTTATGGAGGTTGTTAAAAATATAATAAAAACATAAAAATGTAGAGAAAACATTTTTTGTCCTAATTGAAAGATAGCTTGTTTTTGTATAAAATGTATTAATAATTATTTAAACTAAACGAATTATAAATACCCGTAACGGAGTAATTGCAGGTTTACTACTCTCGGGCACTCTACTTCCGTATTTAAGTCTACATTTACAGACTGCATGAGAGTAGTAAACTGTTGTATTCAAAGCATTGCTATGACAAAAATTAATAATTTTCTAAGAAAGGTTAATTATATTGGTTTTTAGAGATCAAAAATTGTTTTACAACCATAATTTAATACATTTAATTCTAGTAAACCTTGAGGGGCCTGCAGATTCAAATACAAATACAACCATTAGTCTATCAGGATTAAAGCAGTTGTAGTTTATATATTTATAAACATTAAACAGTTCCAGATACCGGATTAAAATGAAATTTAATCTTGTCTAACGGATTTCAAAAGTATCAATTCCGTGTTTAACCTAAAGGTCCAATCGTCGAAAACAATTTAATATCTGAGAATTTGAAGCTGTTTGGTGTTTTGTTTAGAGTATTGGATTTTATGTTAAAGTCATTTTAGTAGTAACCGTTCATTCAAATGTCTCACTTCAATTTTATCTTCCGTTAATACTTTTTTGTTTGAGATCAAGAACAATGATGAATTCATACAAATTCATTTCATGATTAAAAATGTGTGATTAAAAGCTCACTATTAATTGTTTACTCCAATATAGTTATTCAATAATTATAAAATGTTGTTATTCATTTTTGAATTTTCCTTACGGTATATGTTTAAAAAACCATAATATCTTCCGGTGAACGCAAAAAATTATTAAAACTTTTCCTCTAAATGTCCCTGATTTGCTTGACACGCCGCTCAAATTAGTATTAAAGCTTTTATAACATGTATAGTAATAAACTGTTTCCTTTTGAACAAACTAATAATACATCTCATGGAATTATGCTCTAATATAGTTAAGCACATTATTATAAATTTTCCCCCGAAATTTATGGAAATGCATGCCTATTACAAAAGATAGTGATCACATCTCCGTATAAGCACACCATATAAGACGATTTAAAGAAATGTATTGTGTATATGTAACAAGACTTAGATACATTTAGAGCTAAACTGTCAATAAAAAATTATGAGCTAAAACAATAAAACGTTAGTTGGACTATCAAGCTGTATTAAATTATAAATGTAAGTCGAAGGTAGACTAAAATAAAGTTGTGCAAGCATTATATACACATATACACAGTTATATAACTTAACAATTGGTATCTAGTTGTTCTAAGTCCTCTGAAACTTTCTATCCACAAGCTGTAATGAATTTGTAGGCAAAGTGCCATAGAGTACTTGAAAACATTTAATAACCCTCAGGGAAGACCGTCTTAGAACATAATGGAAAATAGCGAATTGAGTAGTGCCGAATGGTAAATGACAAAAGCGAGACCTCATTTGGAACAAAAGAGTCAGTACCGCAACCAATTTGGAATCAGCTGTGATAATAATTTATACCGTGCATTTTGTAAAGAGGGGCTCACTGCTAAAAATAGAACGATTCCAAGGTTCCCTTTTCAAGTAACAATGTGCCACAGACTACGTGGTGTCAATGAATTGTTTTATAAATAATCTAGATTTCAAAGTTCAGTATAAAGTTTAGGAAACAGACTCAAGATATTTTCTCCTCTTTTACAGACTTTATCTTCTGAGAAACGTCTTACTATGAAAAAAAAATACATTAGAGAATGTAGGTTACTAAAAAATAGGGTCGTGTGCTTCCTCGTGGTACAAACTATTTCTGATATGATCATCCCATTTTGCAGGTGACGTTGTTGGCTGTAACGAATTTGAGACAGATTGTCTAAAAGGGCCTGTTTCAGAAGCACTGACATACTCTAGAGAAAAGTTAGTGAAAACATTTTCAATACAAGATATAGAACTAATTGTTATACGGGTTGCTTCATTTACGTTTGATCAAATCATACGACCTCAGTCTGGTAATAAAATCTAGCTTAAGGAATCAAATAATGAAGTTAAAGCTACATGGCAGATGGTTAAAAGAGAGACTGGGAACCTCAGGTGTGAGCCCGAAATAAAAGAGATTTTTAAGGATAATCATGTTATCACAAACAAAAAGACCATTGCTGTCACATTCAAGGATTATTTCATTAACACTATCAAAAGTATTAATCAATTGCCAAACTATCATAAAGCAATGCAATATATCCCAGAGTACCCGAATGATCTCCCAACAATTTTTAATTTTAAACCATCTACTGAGAAAGTTATTATCAAAATTATACTTTCTCTAAATTAAAAAAAAATCTGCTGGTTGGTATGGTATTTCTCCATTTTTAATAAAAAATGTGTCAATACTTTATCAAAACCTCTTACAGCTCTAACAAATTTATCTCTTAAAGAAGGGATTTTTCCAAATCTATTGAAGTACTCTCTAGTAAAACATATTCCTAAAAAGCCTAATAAAAGAAGTTTAGATACATTTAGACCAGTATTTCTTTTATCAGACTTTTCTGAAGTATTGGAGAGAGCAGTTTGCTCTAGACTGTATGATTTCTTGGTAGAAAACAGTATTTTAGGTTTTTGTTAGTTTGGTTTTCGCAAAGGAAGAAGTACCTGAGATGCGATCTTTCAGTTCTTGGAGTATGTGTCGGGTGCAGTGGACGGGTCGAGATACACCATTGGTGCTTTATGCGACTAGTTTAAGGTGTTCGATTGTGACAACCTTGATATTCTGGTCGGGAAACTTAAGTGCTATGGTATTTGGGGAGTGGCCTTGAGGTGGTTTAAATCCTATCTTTTTGATCGCGAGCAGTGTGTAGACGCATTCTGAGACGGGAAGTGTGTTCCGGAAAGTGACTGCTGGTGTGCCACAAGGCTCGGCACTGGGCCCCTCCTCTTTTTAATTTATATCAATGATCTCCCTGATGTTGTGAATAACATAAAAATGGTCCTATATGCTGATGAAAAAACAGTAGTTGCCTCAGATAAATACAAAGCTCAATTGATTGAGACATTGGTGGAGAACTTGAATTCAATTAAGGAATGGTTTCCATCAAATGGGTTAAAGCTTAATCCAGATAAAACACAATTTCTCCATTTCCATATTAACTACCAAAATTATACATTTTAACTTAGTTCCAACATCAAAATTTCTAGGAATCAAAATAGACTAATTTATAATTTGGCAGCACCACATTAATGAGCTACTGACCTGATCTTAGCAAAGCGTTTTTTTGCATTTCTCACTCTTTCACGTGTTTTTACAAACAAACTCTCAAACAGGTTTACTTTCCCATGCTCATTCTCATCTATCGTATGTAACGATCTTCTGGGGAAATTCCCCTGCCTCTGAAAAGTGTTTTTATGCAAAATAAAATGCTAAGACTGATCAATTCGGCTCCTTTTCGTGACCCATGCAGGAAGCACTTTAGAGACTTGCAAATACTCTTTTTATTCAAAAAATCTTCTTTAAGTCAAATCGAACCAAGAAAGTTTTTAATAACAATCAACACTACTCTCATTTCACAAGTAACTCTAAATTGCTCCAGTATCCTACTCACAATACTAGCTTTCTGGAAAGGTAATTGCTTTATACATATATAAAAATTTACAATCATACGTCACTTTTCAATAAGGACTGTACAGTGTCTGAGCACATGGCTTCTCAATCAGCACTTTCAGGAATCAAACTTGCTTTTGAAAAAATAAAAAAATAATTGTACAAATACACAACAAATTAGAAATTTAGTTTTATTAGTTTAGTATACAATTTGTAATAAGATGAGTTTTTGCCAAAGCATTGTGCTGGTAAGGCTTTTGTAAATAAATAAATAAGCCTTTATCATCACCCTGATCATCACCCTGATCATCATCCTTAAGGGTCAGTGGGAGGGAGAAGCCTGACACAAAGCGAGCAAGTGACGGATAAGTAATTTTAGGAGCATGTATTAGGTAAGGGTCACCATCACCCCCCTACAAGATGTCGGCGAGCACACTGCATGGCTATCGGTGGGAAGGTTTCGGCTTTGACAACCTTAAAAGATTACGGAAATGCGTCCGCTGAGGAAAGAACCACCTCATAGGACGTTTCACTGTCCAATAGGCCAAGCTATCTACCCAGAACGACAAAATGCCGGCTGCTCTCCAACGCGGCAAAAAGGAGGAGTACAACTTCACCCCACTGAAGAAAAAACGCCGAAAAAAAACCCAGAAATCTGTGAATTACCAAGCTCCCTTACCAAAACCGAAGGAAGACCAGCCAGTAAATCAGAGCGACGTCAAGGCAGTGTCTGGAGTGGCCAACAAGACCAGACCTTGTGCCTGCCCTAAAGGAAATCCGGCCGCTATTACGTAAGTAAAGGCAGCTGACCTCAGAAAACGTAATGTCTTATTCACCCGGCTCAACGAGATGATCGCCGTCTGCGGCTCATTCCCAGCTGCTAGACAGCCATAGGGACCGAGGGATCCCAGCGACCGGCGAGCAACTGTGCTTGCTACACTGACCCTGCCAGAAGACGGGAGGAGCTCGTGGAGTCTCCTAGAGACCAGTTAACCAGTGGTAAAATAAGTGTATATTTTCAGCCCCTCAAGTCATATGTTTCGTTAACACTCAGCCAAAAATTGTATTTTTAACGCATCAAACAAATCTATTTAAATATAAAATTTCACTCATTTTCTGTGTTGTCACGTAAAATGAAAACATTACCAAAATTTCGAAAATTTACAATTTATTAGACATATATATTAAAAAAAAATGTCTACTATGTTTAAATATGTAGTAACGTGTATATTGTAATGAAGTTACACACTACAAGCAATCTTTAATTCATGCCCTTTAAATTAAATGCCCTTTATATATATGGATATTATATACTTACTATTTAATAACATACAGTACTATGATTAAAAAATCCCATAAATTTGATTAAGCTAACTACTACACATCATACCTTCCTGATACAGTGGATATTTATTTCGCCCTTTATCGACTTGAAGTCTGACAATATATTAAAAAGAATCTATATAATATGTTCAAACATTTAATAATTAGTAAATTTTAATTTAATTACAGAATAAAGCTGTCTTTAATAATTAAAAAAATGTTACTTATTAACATAATGTAATTAAAAATACCATAAGTTTAATCAAGCTAACTGCTGAACATCATACTGTCCTAATAGAATAAATATTTATTTCGCCCTTTATCGGCTTGAAATAAGACTTATTAAAAACATACTATCTAATATGTTGAAATATGTAATAGTTTATAAATTTCAATGTAATACAAATTACAATCTGTCATTTTTTAATAGTTACATGTTATTCTATAACACTGTAATATTTAATTTTTCATATGTTTGATAGTGTTAACTGCTAAATGTTCTACCTTCCTGATAGAGCAGAGACATTTTTCGTCCTTAAACTGCCTAGACATACCCTTCTTGGGATTATACGTTGTAATTTGGGCTAAAAGGTTACGTTTAATAAATATAAAAAGAATTATGGAACATAAAATATTAATACATAGAGATATTATATCTTTTTTATAACATAATATGATAGAAAAATACCATACATTTTATTAATCTAACTGCTAAACATCATAACTTCCAGATTCAGTGGATATTTATGTCGCACTTAATCAGCTTGAAATCGTACATGTATTACAAAAATAATACGTGATATGTTCAAATGTGTAATAATTTTTATACTTCAATGAAATTAACATGTTATTCAATAACAGTGCAATACCTAACATTTCGTAAGTTTGATAGTGATAACTGCTAAACATTCTACCTTCCTGATACAGTAGTTACATTTTTCGTCCTTAAACTGCTTTATAATGCCGTTTATTACAAATATACTTGTAATTTGGGCCAAAGCACAACATTTAGTAAATTATAATCCAATTTAATAACATACTTTATTCATGCATAAATATATAGTATGTTATTTATTAACATAATATAATTAAGAATACCATAAATGCGATCAAGCTAACTGCTAAACATCATACCTTCCTGATACAGTGGATATATATATATTTCGCCCTTTATCGGCTTAAAAACAGACATATAAAAAATATTATCCAATGTAAACAAGTATGTAATAATTTGTATGTTTAAATGTAATTACAAAGTAAAAGCGGTTTTTAATTAATAGTTACATTTGTTGTAAAACACAGTAATAACTATTTTTCATAGGTTTATTTATATTGTTAACTGCTAAAAATTCTGACTTCATAATACATCAGCGAAATTTTTCACCCTTTAACTGCTTAAAAATGCCCTTTTGACGGTTAGGCTTTGTAAGTTAAGCTAAACCGTAATATTGAATAAATAAAAATACAATTTAGTAACATAACTTATTTATGAATAAATATACGAGTATATGTTACGATTAACATAATAATATCAAACATGTTACAAATGTGATCAAGTTAACTGTTAAACGTTATACCTTCCTGATACAGTAGATATTTATTTTGCTCTTTATCGGCTTGAAATCAGACATTTATTAAAAAAGTACTATCTTATATATTTACGTATGTATTAATTTGTATATTTTATTGTAATTACTAATTACACGTTGTCTTTAATGAATAGTTACATTTAATTCAATAACAGTGTAATACCTCCTTTTTCTCAAGTTTAATAATGTTGACTGCTGATCATTCCACCTTCCTGATACAGCGGAGACATTTTTCGTCCTTAAACTGCTTAAAAATATATTACGATTATACTTTGTAATTTGGGCTAAACCGGAACATTTAATAAATTAAAATACCCCGTGTATATCACTAAAAAGTTCACTACTGTACAGTATAAGTGGTTGTAGTTCAGCAAATCGAGTGAAGAGCTGGCTCAGCTGACATACCTGATGGATATTTACCTGAACCTAACCTGCAAAATGTACTTGGCTTCAGTCCGTATATTCATCACTACTTGAAACATCTCACACCCTACTTGCTTTAACACTTCACTTGCCTCTAAACGTAATAAACCACCATATCCAGTATAAGGTTACGTATAACATGAAATAAATACAAAAATACCAAATAAATGCATAAATAATAAATACACAAAATAAATAAATACAAAATAAACACACGTAATTTTCGTTGCATCCATATTTGGAGAACCTCAAACATTACAATAGTTAAAATATACAATATTTAACCAAATTGTGAATTTCGTTATATTTAAAAAATAATATTAGTTGAGTAAATAAAGAAAAAGATGATGAGATCATGATTCAATGTCCCGTTCCACAGCTCAGGTATTCGAGTGGTAACGCCAAATAAAGGAGTAAAGGAGTAAAGGCATCAATTTATAATATAATTAAAATATTGTAATATTTTTCTGAAACTAGTCTCGGTACTTCACTCAATGTGAAAAAGAACTAAAACAACTACATATTTATGAAGCAGGTGAGATAGTGTTCGACAGTGAGGATCAATGCAGGACTGTTTATTTTCCTTAGGTACAGTTTGTTCTGTATTGTCGTGGGGAGGTGTTTACTCTACGGTTTTGAGGCTATTGTGAGTTACAAACAATGATAACGACATATAATGCAATTTTCGAAGCTAGTAATACCTTCAATATGTTTCATATGATAATACAGCAATAAATATAACGTAATAATTCACTTATATGATATAAAAGTTAATAATTTTCCTTGTTGTTTAATACTTTAAAGATATAATTTTGTCTGCAATAAAGAAGGTAACAGGTGTTGATATCATACAACACAAACTGATTTCCGAAAACCTTTGCTACACAACAACTGAAAACTGCATTATTTAAATCCCATTGAGCCAAAGTGTCACTTCCATGTCAATCACTGTCAGCCCGCGTCCTGTTGATAACTAGAAGTTGTTTACCGAACTGTAGCATTGGGTTTGTAAGTTTGCACATTACCTTTAGTATCACACTTTACTTCAAATTGAATTAAGCAGACGCACAAATAACAATATAGTGTGTTTCAAAAACAATACTACATCACCTAACTGTAGGATATTCTTCCATGCGCCAAGAGGAGCAATAACTAAATCTATCTCTTTTCGTTTTCAATGTTTCTTATTTAAATGTATTTAATATAAAAATCATATTTTTGAAACTAATCAAATAGGATTAACCAAAATATATTATAGATTTTATGTACACAGGATCTATTAATACAACACGTTCTGTCGAATTTGGAAATTAAAAATTTATGTAATTGATGGTATGTAAGCAAAAATATGTATAAATATTTGTATGAAATCCATAATGGAATCAAATGACAGTTAGTGATATTGTATGACAAATAAATTACTTATTCAAAATTACTATATCATATGAAAACCCCTTATAATTAATCTAACACCGGTTATGCAAATACTCTCTCAAGGTACAAATTGCATGTCATTGTGCATATTCTGTAATTTGATTGCAATATTTCAGAGTCACTTTGAAAATTAGGTAAAAATTAAGCTATTGTATCCCACGGTTCGTGCATTAGCCTCGCTCCCGCACCATCGCATTCGTGGCAGAGTACAGTTTGAATTTTCTTCGCTTTCTAAATTGATTGAAGAACAAGTATAATGACTTATTTGAAAACATTTTGTCCAGCATAAATTGTTCTTCCATGAGGTTCATTTTATTGTTTTTTAAAGGTAAATGCACTTCTACAGCGCTTTTAATAACTCATGTATTATTCTCATAACCTAATAACGTTTTAATGTTTATAGCAGTTTGTAAACAGTAGTGGTTGAGTGTTGTTCTTTCTTACAGGCTGAAAATATATTTCTGAATCCTCGAATCTACAGATTTTATGAAAGTTATAAGTTTTCAAATCATTAATAACTATTTTAACTGAAACAGAACATTTGTAACCACAGTGAAATTAATCAAAAAATAGTACAGCCAAAAACAGAAATTACAATTACTATTTTTTTAAATCATTTCAATAAATAGGATATTGTTGAAAGTGCTACTAAATTTACCACCTTATACTTCAAAATATCTGTTAGATTAACGATTTTCTTTAATATTTATTTTTAAAACTAGTAACAACCACCATTTTGTACAGGAAAGTGATATTATTTGTTTCATAATTTTAGATATTTTTGATTAGCCTTGAAGGTTTTGAGTTTTAACTTAATTTAAAATGCTGTTACCTAACATTAATATTATTAAATGCTATAAAACACATTTATGGACAGCCATACATTAAATAAAGCGACATATATGGTTATATTCACTTTTTTGCATGCTTCTGTGTCAATCTTTAGGAAATCTTGTAAATGAAAATAATATAAGGTATATGTTAACTAATAAAGGTCATATAAAAAGTAGTTAAACAGATGCAAGTTACAAGCTAAAATAAATAGAAGGTATGCATAGGTGATTTATAAGAAATCCCTCAATTGGGAGACTAATTTGCCTTGCAGAAGTAGGGATTCTAAATGATTAATACAAGACAATTTATATTGCAATTATATAAAATTTTATATAACAACAACGTAATTTAACAGCTAGAATCAGGAATTAAATTCTACTTACATGTGGAAGCAAGAGATATTGTGAAATTACTTTAAGCTCTAACTGTATCACTTTATCTTAATATTTCCAAACAAATTTTATGTTCTTGAAATTTATTGATTACAAGAGTAGTATTGACATTTACTAGCGGCTAAATTTCCTGCTTATTTTTGGTAAAAAATTATAGGGTTACCAAAACAAATTCAAAAGAAAGCATTCTTAAACATATGGTTTATGAAACCTGATACCAGCAATAAGACGTCGTAGTTAGGTTTTTATAAACTAAATTAAGGTGAAAGTCTGTATTTCTGTGATAAGTTAAAACGGGATATACTACAATTTGCATTAATTTATTATCCTTCTAGCAGCCATCCGTAGTATTTATCATTAAGGAGGTGAAAGAGTAAACACCATACCCAGAGGAGGTTGGTAATATATATTAATATATTTTTACCTATAGTATTACAATAAAATATTAAAGACGACTAAAATAATTAAGAACTTCGGGAACAATATAATTCTCTAAATTATTTGTATTGCTAATGATTCCTAAAACAATAAATCAGAACAATTCCTGTAATTAATCTTATTTTAGTGTGTTTGAATATACAAGCCGGAACTACATGAAATATGACTAGTATGCTGTAAACGTGCTAAACCTTAATATGATGATACAGTATATGATGTGTTACATAATACTAAAACCCAAAATGCGAGCATATTGACGACGTTAATGATAATATCAATTCCAGGTAAGTGGATATTTTATAGTTTACACTCTCTAGCGCTATGAGCCAGTATGTTCTCTCTACATAGGAACACAACTAACTATACGTTGGTTTACTTAGAGGTAAGAGGAATATTTAGTTTCCAGTTTTTAAATATTTTATTTTAGATAGGTTATTTTATATCAGCTCTGCTGTTACTGTGGGTTTTAAAGTTTACAAAGCCGATAGAAGTAAAAACTAATTTATTTAAATGATATTTGTTGGTTAGTATGTACGTCACAATTGTTAATCGAGTAAAAAAATTTTTTTTTTGAGTACCTATATGTTTTTGGAATGCGCTGAATTTTAAAATCTATGTTCTCAAGCGTTATGAGACATGAGAGGAAATCTATGTTCATCACGATTCCTTATAAAAAAATACTATTACCAATCATGTCATAACATCACATTACAATATTATGTTCAATTTAGTAGAAGATAAAGTAACTATTTAATAATTATCTAAACTAAATTGTGCAATTATTGGATAAAACATTAAAACTAATATTTTTCTCTGTTAAAACTGTTAAAATTTTAACAAATAGTCATGTTAATAAAAGGTTATTTTTAAAGAATTACACAGTATATTGTAAAAAACAATATAGGTAATTAGGAGACAATTTATATTCAGACGAAATAATAAGAAATCATAATGCTCATAAAGTTCAACAGAGAATTTTTAAACTTAAAAAATTTTCTTTAACACTTTATTGTGAATTTATTGTGTTCAACACTAAAGGCTTGGCTTACTTGGCACATGTTTAAACTTATACTTAATATTTGATAGAGGAGGAACATGAAAGTCCTCAAATTTTCGTGTTTCTTTATTGTAAAATTTAACGATGGCATGGCGATCATCTATTATTGAACTCCATAATGACTCTTATTATTATAGGAACGTTTTTCTAAAGATTTTTTTACTAGGACTTTATACAGAAAATAATACTTTATATTTTTAATATTTTGAATGGGTAATTTGGCAAAGCATAAATACATTTGGTTTGCAGTCAGTTCAAACTGTGAAAAGGAAATAAAATGATATATTTGACGTATGATTTATATCAATATAAAAAACATACATTATAATATAAATTTAGATTCCTCTGAGTACGAAAAATAGCCAATATATTACGGTGAACGATGTATTATGGTGAAAGACTTAAATGAATGATACCATTAGTTCCTATGAAGCCATTATGTTTGCGGATTACCGAGGCTTTACGATAACACTGACACATCTGATCAACAGAGCGTGTGATATACGTTTAGACTCCCTAGAGTGCCTTTGAAATTAATGTGTTTAATGCTTTGTTTTCCATAATAATGTTTAGGTAAGTTTCTCATACGGATTTATGTACAGTGACAAATTTTTCGAAATAGAAGATTCATGGTAGTTTGAAGGTGGAGCCATGTATATTATATGGATAATATAATGTAAATTATGCATTTTTGGATAATATTAATTAGACCTTAAAACCACCTTTGTTGTAGCAAAGATAGATAGGAAGTTCAGCCTTAAAATATAATCCCATCGGCTTGCTGCGGTTAATTTTAAAAATGGTAAAAATTCTGAATTCAATGAATAATAACGATGATTTTAGTGCACATTAATTTAGAAAAAAAACACTAGTTTTTTCAGTAATTTATCATATCATATTTTAAATCTTAATGTGTATGCATTTGCATTTTAACGTTTTAATTTAATTTTAATTTTAATGAAATGTTTTGAACATATTTTACCCAAATGTCCAAAAAAAGAAGGTCTTACAGTGCTAAATATATCCTGGTCTTAAAATAATTACAATCTTATGAGGTTTGAAAACGATGTTTTGAAACCAAGTAAAATGTGACAAATTAAATACACTCCAGATAAGTTCTATCGTAGCCTATATTTACTAATAATGTGTAGTCTCATCGTAATAAGTGTAGAAACAGTTATTTAACCAAAAAAAAATAAGTAAAAATTATCAGCTAAAAATTTTGTTTCGATGTGTGTAGCATCACGCATTGTGTATTGTAAAATTGAATTTCTTTGTTTATATTTCATTTATTTATCAGTATATATTATTTTATTTGTCCTAAAAGTGTTATAAAAACAGAATATTTTCTACTAAGTCTACTACTAAAACTGATGTTCTTACCAATAACGCTAGAGTAGGCTCGTAATGTGTCAGAATATGACACACTATAAGACATCGTGTTACTTTACAGTACAATTACCTTTATTATCTTCATATCACATTTTGGGTTTTAGTATTATGTACAGAATCGTATATCGTATACCTATATTTAGGTTTAGTTCGTATGCAATAATTATAATTTATGTAATTATAACTGGCATATTAAAACGCAATAATCAAATAATGATGATACTTCGACTGTTATGGTTTAATGTTGTAGGACTAATGTAAATATTTTAGTGCGTGTAATATACTTTACACTATATCGTCATAATTAGGCTTAGAATGTATATATATATATATAGCGTATTACTCACATTGTACATAGCTCTTCCTTATACATCCAAGCGCAATAAATATACAAATGTAATGTTGTGTACTTACATCACGGGTGTGAGCTAATTAATATGCAGGTAAAGGATCGTGACATCCAAATAGTTTCAAGTAATCATTTATGTACCATAGTGTAATTAAAACCGAAATGTTAAATACACATAAATATACGTACAAAGGCAAAACGAATACGATGTGTCTGTTGTGTTTTAATTATGCACCATGTTTACTTTAGGTAAGAAACCGTTGGTTTTTGCCGAAAACTCTACACATGTCATCTCCATATACGTGTCACAACTCTATTATACTATGTTAGCATATTTGCTTGTTTTAAGGCAAAAACAATACTACACGTGAACTGTTTCACGGCTCTAGGTTTGTCTAGGTATATTTACTAGTATTACACATATATTTTGAATACATTTCCGAGCTAAATCTAGGTTTAATATTAAAAAGATAGTGAAGTTCCAATGAATTTGAAAACTCTTGGAACAAAGACAGAATAAAACAAGTCCTGCAGTACTCATTTACATTTATTCAAACCTTTCAGCATCTGCAAAGACTGACGTTTCTTGAGAGTACGCCGAATAAGTTGGTGTTAAAGATTACTACGGGTTGGCCTAAATTCTTTATTTTTACATAAACAGCTATCGTGGACATATTATATGGAAGGAATTTTATAAACACTGGCATAGTCAAAATGTTTCGATATATTGCGAAATTTTATGCAAATAGTGTAAAAACAGTTTGAAGCTCCGAAATAGCTGTCCTTATTATATTTTTTAACAACAGCCAACCACATTTTAACGCTCAAATATATTAAACTTGTTTGCCTACAGTGTATGCATTGATCGGTTATAAGGTATTTAGCGGAAGCTATGATTGCCTACTCCTACAAACTATTATATTTAATAAAAAAAAAAAAAAAAAAAAAAAATAGTACTGTGAGATCTTATACACTTCAATCAATTTTTGTACTTGAATTGTTTACAAAAAAACAATTAATGATTAATACTTTTTTTCTACATTAACATTAAATACATTTAAAATAAATCTTTGTAAGGCTTATTAATCTCTCATGAATAAATAAACCACTTCCTTGATCACCTTACAATGATAATTTAACTACAGCTCAAGCTCTCAAGCTTGATAAGTTTTGTAGCTTCAATATTGATAGGTCATACTAGTGTATAGCAAAATGTACTAGTGAAATTACTGCTACTGCTCCTTTGGGAAATCTTCTCAGGTCTACCACGATCTTGGACTTTACATATCTTTGTCCAGTCTACAACTTATGACCTTTCTCCATTTCTTAGTAGCAAGGTTAATACAATTACAAACCACCTTAAGAATGGAAGAAACTGTTTCCACACTTTCATATTAATTTTCTAATTATAAAATGTAACCCATCTACGTAACAGAGTTAAATAAACTTAAAGTCAAATTATAACAGGAAACGTATTGCAAAATATCTCTCTATGTCACCCCAATGTCTCGGTTTTCCTAACGCATCTAAGAAAACATTTCAATAATCCGTTATAAAAGGATAGATTATTATAAACTGAAATGTATATTCTACTGTTGAATATGTGAGAGAAAAGAGTTTTGTTAGTGGATGAAGATCTTCCATTACAACACTGGCTATGCCTTGCGGGCACGCTAGGAAATAACATATCCGTGTCTCGGTTAACAATGACAGATTGTATTGGAGAATGCAATTTAGGACTTGATATAGCAGAACGAGGTAGAATAGACGAAGTCAAGATTTAGGTTTTTAACCTATAAACTTGTGATTACTTTGGAAACGCCACATGTGTAAAAACTAAATAATAAGAACCAGTTTCAATTTCCTTAATGTCTGATTCTCTTTACCGTAAGCATTGGAATACTATCTTCTATGAGAAGTTCATCGTACGGCTCCACCGTACTACCACGTGTGTGCTTTTACTGCAATGATTTTTTCCTGCACATTGGCCTAAAGTATTTTCAGTATTACTGTAATAATCAAGTCATTGACAAAGTTTAATAGCATTCCATTAACTACTCTCTGACCTATAATTTATTTATGATCTCCAAGGGTGGTAAAACCGTTTCTTTATCAAGAGAAGTTGAAATATAATTACATGTAAGTTGCTATTTTAGTTAGGGATCTTCCTTAAATATTAACTCTATTATTCTATATTAAATATTATCGTATATGAATTCAAACTATTTCCAAAAGTCTAAAGATATCAAAATTTTATAAATGTTACGTATTATTTAAAAATTATGAGAAGTGCTGAAGCTAAATATTTTAAACTCAAGTATCACAAGCATTACACAAAGGTTCTTGGATTTTTAATGATGTTTTATGAGTAAGAAATATTTGTATAAAAACATTCTACTTAAATATTAATTGTCCTATATTAATTGATTACGTTTTAAAAATGAGGGGGACATTAGACTTTAAAGTGTACATAGTCGTAACATTTTTTACGTGTATTTACATCAGAAATGCGCAGAATCGTTAATAACCTGTATATTTGAACTATTTGGAACAAAGTGTATTTTTTCAAGTAATGCAGATTTTAATTACACCGTTTAAAACTATTGAGTTTGTCAAAGATTTATGATAAAGCTCTTGATGAGAACTGGGACTTTAATACAAAAGCATTGTCCGGAGTTAACAGCCATGAACTTGATTTGATGTCTCTCGGTACAACTGGGTCTTCCACATCACTTCGTCCCTGCCTGGATGTTCTTAATAACTTGTTTTTCTTGCAGTTCTCCCACATATTCCATTATCCGAGCAAGTTTATCTAGAGACAGAATAATATTCATTTAACTAACTGTGAAAGAACTAAACTAAGTAATGTACAAACATACAAGAAAAAAACAACAATTATTTTTAATAGATACTGAGAGTAGAGGTCTATAAATTTTAAATTTAAAACTAATTTGTGCGACGACACATAATTCAGCACGTACCCCCCCCCCCCCCCACCCCCCCCCCCCCCCACCCCCCCCCCCCCCCACCCCCCCCCCCCCCCACCCCCCCCCCCCCCCACCCCCCCCCCCCCCCACCAGTTTGACCTGGAAACGGCATAATTGGCTTACAAACTTCGTGTTGTTTGCAAATTTCTAAATGATCTGTTAAATCTCCAGATTTGTAGAAATGGCTTAAACATCTTCTACAAAGAAATTTTCTTTCCTTATGCTTGGATAACTGAGAACTCACGAGTTTATTTAGATCGGTTATCAAAACATAATGAGATTTGTCTTCTTGTTTAACATACAATAAATCGATTTCTAACTCAGCGTCGTATTTTTCAGAAATTTGTAATGGAACAATATTGAGTTTCTCATCAAAACTATAGACATTTACAGACATTTTCGGATAATTATACTTTGCTTTACTGCTTCGTTTTTCAAATAATTGTATATCTTTTAAAGACATTGGATACTCGAAACCTGAAAATATCTCGTCATTTACAAATTTTTCATATTGTTTTGATCTTTCGCAGTCTCTTTCGGGTTTTTCAATAGCACATCGGATAGAATAAATAAAGCAATAATCATCTTTATTTTTGATATTTATACAAGCTTTCTTATCTTTGATTTTCTTTGGTAAATCGATATATGATCCTGCGTTCATAAATTCGTGTTTATTAAGGCTCAAAATCAGTTGTTTACAGCGTTTTAATGTCCATCCAGAACCTCGATTTGGATGATTTGTCTGTTCTCGATGTGTTAATTTATTAAATTGCTTAGTAATAAAGTCGTTTATGTCAAAGATTTCGTCTGCTTTTATAGTAAAGTACATTGGACAAGTTTGTGTTTCACCGTTCACTAAAGTTCGTTCGTATTCGCATTCTAAAGAGAGATAACCCTTCATATTTTTAACATTTTCTTGAAATTTCTCGATTAAACTCTTAATTTCTGACCGCATAATTGATAGATATTTGTAAATTGACATGGAATTATCGTTTAAATTTGTTAAAATGTATTGCTTGAAAAGACCGTGTATTGAGGATAAAACTTCTACATCAATGATATTTTCAGGTTTCTCATTAAGAGTTTTGTCAATTTCTTCGATCATTTCAGACTTAGTTTTATCGTTTGTTTCAATGGACAATTTCTCAGCGATTGATTGAATTTTTTCATCTTTAAATAGATTGAGATCTTTTTTACTTTCCTTAAAATTTTTCTTTAGTTCACGCAATTTTTCTATATTATACATGTTTTGGTGATCGGCCAATTTGATTTTCTTTAGCCCAAGTCTTCAAATAATTTAATTCTTTTTCATAAATATCTTTATTTTTCAGATGATTTTTCGAATTGTAATGTCGAGTATAGTAATGTTCAAAAACATCTTTTTTGCAGTATGGACATGATACCTTTTTCCTCTCCATATTTAAAGAGCAAAAATTTGAATCTGCCAAGTTTTACTATTTAGTAAAATATCTTTTTATTAAGCTGAAAAATAGCAATAATTCAGTAGATTTCTAAGGATCTTTATCAAAATTTGATAAAAATTAGCACAATTTATGTAGAAACAGCGTTAAATGTTTCTATTTATATAGGAAAAATTTAAAGATTTTGATACAAATCAGCAGAATTTATGATTTAACAGCGTTAGATTCTTCTATTTATATAGGGAAAATTTGTATAACTCAGACTTTGAAAAGTGGAGAATTTTACTAGAATTTGACACAAATCAGCACAAATTGTAGTAAAACAGCTGTAGATTCTTCTATTTATTATAGAAAAATCTGTAAACTAAGACTTAAAATTTTTTGAAAAAATAGTATAGTTATAGGACAAAATATTACTATATTGGTTTGTAGGGGGCAATTTAAATTCTTTATACTATTTTTTCAATAATTTTTTCTTTAACTTTTCCAAGATTTTTCATTAAGATTTTAATATATTTACAACAGAATTTTCGTAGATTCGAAGCAGATATGAGATTGATTCGAAGCATATTTCACTAAGTTTCAGCTTAAGAAAGTAGAATCAAACAGCTATAGATTCGTTTATTTTTAGTTCGTGATTTACAGATTTGTTTATGGTTCAATGGACAGTATTTTACATTGATTTTCTGACTGTCCCAAAAGTGCGCTAGGAACCCCATATTCATATCTACTTATAATTATTTTAGACAAAAGAAATTAGACCTTTAGGAAGACGAGGTATTTATTCTAATTTTCAAATAAACAGGGTATTGTTTTAAAATAATGGAACGGGATCAGTTATTACTAATAGAGTATTTTTTAATTGTATTGTATACTTTCATTATCTATTGACACAAACAGAGTATAACATTCGTAAACTTAAAGTAAAGTATATTAGATTACTATTCACCTATTACTATTCTATTTCAAAATCTAAGAACAGTAAAAACTCTTAAAAATTTGTATAATTAGGAGTATTGTTATATATTACAATACACTATTTAATATTATTGCATTAAAATCTAATTATGTCCACATTCTATTGATAGAACTTATGTTGCATAGAAATTATTCATCAACGAATAAAGTATACGCCAGAAAACCTATTTGTTTGCATAGAATGTTTAAAAATGTTAGGTCCAAATTGCAAATGAACGTAAACAAAGTTTTTCGTTCAGGTGCTAGACGATAAATATTAATGGCATAGTTTCTAAAATAATTCTTCAATCTGTTCATTGTATTATTTATTTTTTTTTACTCTACTTCAGATAACCAAAATTATATATATATATATATAATATATATTTAATATATATAACTATATATAACTAATCCGTCAGAGACAATGACAGATATTATTGCATCATTAATAAATTATATATACATGGTATGTTAATAATTCTTGAGTCTTTCATCACCGTTCATCAAGCAGGACAAACAAGAAGATGTGAACATAGTGGTCATAGAACTGCAAACTACAAACTGTCTCTGTTACTGCAGTGATGTAAACTCTAATCAACGAGAGACAGAACATGTTACTCCCTCTCTGGTAATTATACTACTCCAGATTACTGTTGGCAATACTGTGGCTGAAGAGCCGTCTGATCTCTGTCCTTACTAATGTAATCAATTCTTTCCTTGTTACGCTGATTAGCCCTCAGTTTATAATGGTTTAGTTCTAAATAGACAATATTTATAATCACGTACCAATATAAGTTTATGGGACAAATTTAATGATAAGTTTTAGTAAAAAATAATCATATATATTCAATACAAATTACATTGCACTGCTAGTATTAATACGTAATAGTTGTTTTATCTGAATTGCAAATTGTTATGTAATGGTTTTTAAAAACTATCACAATGTACAAAGAGATTTATAATTTTTTTCTCAAAATGCTTCCTTTAAATACTATTAAATCAATTAAAACCAATTTTTTCTTGTTGCACCAGTATTTTACAAATTTGTTAAATTATTAAATTCGATATTAAAATGTTTCATTTTATTTTTCAAGTGTAATTTCAAATATATATTCGTTTAAAGGATTACTTATAAAATGTAATAAATTATAAGTAAAGAATCGTACTAAAAATGCAACAGTAACGAATCAGATATCCAGGAATTATTTCTGTATTTAGTAACATAACATGTTTCAAAACCAACAGATATTTCATCAAAATCTGACTGGTTATTAAGGATTATAATGTTTGAATTCGAATAAATATTAATTAATGACACTTAATCTTACTAAATGCTAAACATAATTTCTAACATTGTCATGTAAAAGAATGAATTATCGATGAAATATTACGGTAAAAACTGTTACGGAAAATAATACGAGAACATTAGAATTCAAATAGTCCAATAAAGAAATATAATAAAAGCTTACGTTATGATCATAAAAAATGCCTAAAGAGTGTAATTTTTACGTTTTACTAATATTTAACCTCATATACAGGGTGAGTGGCTCTTGGTGTGACAAAATTTTTTTGGGTTATAATACAATGTAATATGATACAATGGCGGTTATAAGAAAGTCTAACTCCAATAAAAATTAGATCTGAAATGAATTATTTTCAGTTTTTCTAAAAAACCCGTGTTTTTGTACATAAAATCTGATATTTCTCAGCAACGTATAGACATATGGTGAGCAAACTACATAACTTTTAGATTCTCCGTTAAATTTTAAATTTGAAAAAATTATCGGTTTAAACGGTAAGAAAAGAAAATTAAGCTTCAGGTCGATTCAAATGGCAAAGTTCCTAAGTTTCAAAAAAACTTTAAACATAAATTGAACCCATCTTTTTACCACACCCTGTACACAAGAATGTGTCAAGTGATATTAAAAACTTTGCCATTTAATAGGCTTTAAATGGGTATGCCATATGACCATAGTTAAGTATTCGGTTACATACTTTTATCGGTTTGAATATTAAAAAACATGCAAGCTACAAAAAGTTTTAAAACAATTTAATAACAACTGTACTTAATTTTTATGTTTTATAAAACTGCCTCATAAAACAAGGTATGCCATACCAACTATTTAGGTGTTTTGCCATTTAAAAAAATCAGTATAGGTTAAAAGGTTAACACTGAGTAGTCATAGGACTGTATAAAAAACATAATTTTTGTGCATTAGTAAAGATATTTAAATAATGGAACTTTAATCAATTATCAATAAGGTAAATGAAAAATTAGATTACATCATGAACACAAAACATTAAAAGTAAAATCATTGCAGTTCATTCTCAAAATGGCGACCTTCTTTTCTCACACAAGCTCTTGCTCGCTTTCTCATTGCTCCTTCGGTCATTTTAAAAGAAAGTTTTTCCCGAAGCCTTTGAGCAGCCAGACCAATTCTGCCTCGTAAATTCTTCTTCTGAGTTTACTGGGGTGGAATAAACTTCCTGCTTAAAAAAACCCCACACAACAAAGTCCATAGGTGTATGGTCGGGAGATCGGGCAGGCATGCGATAGTTTCCCCACGTCGAATCCACTCGGGATAGTTTTTAAGTCAGCCATTGACGTACTGTTGCATTAAATATGGAGGGGCTCCATCCTGCTGGAATATAAGCTCGTCTCTTTCAACATTGTTCAAACCATCTAGAAGGTTAGTTAGGTCGTATTGCAAAAAATCTAAGTAGTGTGTTCCATTTACAATTCCATCAAATATGTGAGGGCCAATCAATTGGTCGCCAAAGACTCGACACCAAACATTAATACTAAAAACGCGTTTTTTGAAAGGGTTGTTTCCCTTGTCCGGTGTGGGGTTATTTGTACTCTAGGAGCATAATCAGTTGCTTTCAGACCTCGAACAGACGTACAAAGGTATGGATGGAGCTTATTCTTCTGCAAAATGTCCAAAACCTTCCCTTGTGATACACCTACGTCTCTAGCATGTTGTCTACTACTATCATTCCGAACTGAATTTTAGAACTACTTCATCTAATCCTACATCATAAACAATGTGTCCTACTTCGTTAGGTCTTTTGTGGACTGTACCTCACTCCAAAAGACTTGAGAACACAGATTGACTGGGAAGTCGGCGATCAGGGTAGCGTGCTTGATACTCTCTTTGGGCAGCACGCGCATTTCCATCACAAAAACCCGTAAATAAAGTGCATATCAGCGTATTCTCGAGTATTGAACTCCATGGCAGCCTACACTTGACTAAATTGAACAGAAAAATAGTTTATTGGAGGTAGAAGTAATTTCATGTGGACACTGGTCTTATAAAACAAGATAAGGAATGAATGTACAATAATACTGGTGAAAGTGATAGGATATAGAAATTAAAAAAATTGATAAAGGATGTGACCATTAATCCGTAACTAGCATCCACAAATTATTTTAAACTGCTTTACTTTTTGGTAATCTTCAATTCCTTGTTTTATGAGGCAGTTTTATAAAAACATAAAAAAATTAAGTAACAGTTGTTATTAAATTGTTTTAAACTTTTTGTAGCTTGCATGTTTTTTAATATTTCAAACCGATAAAAGTATGTAACCGAATACTTAACTATGGTCATATGGCATACCATTTTAAAGCCTATTAAATGGCAAAGTTCTTATATCACTTGACACATTCTTGTGTACAGGGTGTGGTAAAAATATGGGGTTCAATGATGTTTTAAGTTTTTTTTAAAACTTAGGAAACTTTGCCATTTGAATCGACCTGAAGCTTAATATCCTTTTCTTACCGATTTAACCAATACATTTTTCAAATTTAAAATTTAACGTGGAATCTAAAAATTATGTAGTTTGCTCACATATGTCTATACGTTGCTGAGAAATATCAGATTTATGTACAAAAAACACGGGTTTTTTAGAAAAACCGAAAATAATTCATATCAGATCTAATTTTTGGAGTTAGACTTTTTTATAACCGCCAATTGTATCATATTTACATTGTAGTACAACCCAAAAAATTTTGTCACACCAAGAGCACTCACCCTGTATTATGTTTGTGTTAAGAACGTATAAGAAAAATTATTGTACACACACACTACACACCCACATATATATAGTTTTTTTACCATCGAAACATATCACTGGTGGGACTAAAAATCTTTCATATCTGTCTGTCGGTCTGTACGACATCCTAAAAACAAACTGACCAATAGACTAAACATTTTGTTTATACAATTTAGTTTACTCGGCTACTTTCTCATTGTCTTCTTGGTAGTCCATATTGCTAGCGTAAAATAATCGAAAATACTCAGCTAAATCCAATGGAATGACACACCTACATCAAACTCATTGATGCCTAAATGAATTTGTTGCTATCGCAAAGTATCAAGTCTATAGATCAGATCGTTTCAGAAACATCGTGCTGACAGACAAACTCACAGACAATGATGTATTCCATCGCTGAAGTAACGGGCTTCGCTAATGATCAGCCAATAATTTTAAATATTTATAATACACGTTACTTTTCATTATATTTTACTAGCTGAGGGAATTACGCTCTAAATCAGTTAAAATCAATTTATAGTGATAATAAATACGTATTAATAATATTGCTTTTAGTGTATGGAATAAAACGAGTGGCGATGGCGAATAAATGAGTTGCTGAAAGTTAAATTAAATGCCAGAGATTGACATGCCAATGAATGAACTAATTTAGTAAGAATTTTGTAATATGCTAGAAGCACTAGATCTTTTGAAAAAGTGAGATGTAGTTTTAGGATTGAATTAAACAGTCTACTTAAGCTCTAGGAAAATTTGAAAATATATTTTGAACTTATTTCGATGATTACGCCATTTAAACCAGTAAGGTATGACTCCGGAGTGGTTATAAATCAGATAGGTTAGGGTGATGACTATCATGTTTGCACCTTCACAAAGGACCAAAATAGATTAGATTGACTAGATCTGTTAACAAATAAATACGTAAAGAGAAGAGGTTTGAAGGTAAGAATAATCTTAATAAAAATCATTAAAGGAAAGCAATTTTACTTAAGTACTGTAATAAAGGCCACACTTAAAGCAGCAATCAGCCTTTCCAGTATTTTAGGAAAAGGGTGTTATAAGAAGACGAGTTAAAAATATAAAACAAAAATTGTAATTCATAATGTGAGTATAAATTTACCAGTGTTGGCTAGAGGGATTGACTAGGAAGGTGTTTGACCTATAGCCTGCGGTTATTTTGGTATAAAACCTCGAAGCTGTAAATGGATGGACCACTAGTACGTTATTAACGATAGTATTCATATTTACAAAAATAGATTTTATAACAACAATTGTATAACTAAAAGACGCCAAGTTTTCATTAATAACTAATAGCATATTGCAATCAGAACTGTCTAAAGTACATTAAGTTACATAGTATTTTTAAAGGAGTTCAAATACTCGTATGTAAGAGTCATAAAAAGTTCAAAGCTCTTGTAGCCATATATTTTCAGTGCAGCTGGATTGATTATGATCACATATGCAGAGGTACTGCGGCTCGTACAGCAAATCTTTCAACTGCAAATCTATCTGCTGCAGATATGTCAGCTATAAATATGTACTATATTTGGAATATTGAAAACTTAATTTTACAGGTTTACAGTTTAAATTTTACAACATGGACAGAAACAATTTTTTTACCCACTTTCCTGTAACAATATAACATTTATTAGTGTTGCCAAAGTGGTTTATTAAATAATAGTTTAAAATAATGTTTAATGGTACTTAGTTTATTGATATTTTTTACTAATTAATATTTTAAGATTTATTAAAGTTATTAAACGGCTAAGAACACAATTTCAGTTTAATATAATGGTAAGATGATCACTTAACATTCAAGAGGAGGACATAAATAATAAAGGTCTGCGTACATATTTTGTGAACTTCTTATAAGAATAAGAAATAATTTATTCCTTCAGTAATTTACAAATGAACTAATATATATATATATATATATATATATATATATATATATATATATATATATACAGGGTGATTCGGTTAGTGTTACCGGCACTTTCTGAGCTGATTTTACTATAAAAAAATAAAGAAAAAAGTTCATATAAACATGGGTCCGGAAATGCTTCCTTACTGGGTTATGGCCAATTGAAGATTTCACCAAAAAATTGTGTGCAGGAGGTCAAATGATGATTTGCCGCGTGTTTATGAAGAGATATTTATAGGCGAATGCAACTTTTTATAACGATTTTTAGATGAGAAAATTGAATAAAGTTCATCTCCATAGCTGTATCTCATTTAGTTTTTTTGTTATACTACAAAAAACATAAATAAAATAATTTGAAAACACTTTTTTTAAGGTTTTAACGGACAATTATTTTGTTAAATAGGCATTGAAGACCCACATTTTTACAAAGAAACTTGCAGAAAATTTAATTCTGAATAAAATTATGTGCCACACGGCTATTAACAGCGAAGTATTAGTTTCTGGAATTTAATTTTACAACAAACATTCTACCAAGCAAGAAATTCCAAAGCAAAGGAAAACCGCATTTTAAATGACATAGAGTAGCCTACACATAAGATTTATTAGGATGCAATTTAAATTAAGTTTTAAATAAATTATTGTTTTTCATCTAAAGCTTATAATACTACGTACCACTTTCATAACAGGTGTTCAAAAATCAGTCCTTGTACTTCAATACATTATTGTACTTCAAACAAAGCAGCTCGCTTTCTGATTGATCGAGTTATCCTCCGCAACGCTGCACGATTGTTTTTGATTTGTGCGGCGGCATCTTCAATTCGATTTATTAACTCTTCACGTGTATTTACTTTTTCCTGGTACACACCAGGTTCTTTCATCCAACCCCATATACAGAAATCTAATGGAGTTTAGATCTGGTGATCTTGGTGGCCAAGTGTGTGGTCCACCGCGACCAATCCATCGCCCGGGAAACTGCTCGTTTAAGTGCATTTTACATTATGGGAAAAGTGAGCAGGGGCACCATCATGTTGATAAATAATATTGCACCTTGCTGCTAATGGAACATCTTCTAATAATAGTGGTAGTTGTTCTGTAAGGAATTCTAGGTACATGCGGAATTTAGATGTCCTCGGAGAATGAATAGTCCTATTAATCGATCATGAATGAGTCCACACCATACATTTACACTAAATCTGTGTTGAAAGTTTGCGCACGATTGTACTATGTGGATTTCCCTCTGCCCAAGTGTGTTCATTGTGAAGGTTGTTGACGCCATCTCGGGTAAATTGAGCTTCATCAGTGAATAAAATGGTTCTATGATGTTGACGGTTTCTAATTAACCAGTTGCAAAATTCCAATCGAAGAGGAGGATCTGTTGGTTGAATACTTTGAACTTGTTGTTTATGGTAAGGGAACATGCTATTTTTGCGCAAAGTTCTCCATACTTCAGGACTGAGACACTGCGAATCGCCTAGAAAGACGCCGTGTACTGACACCAGGACTGCGTTCAGTAGCCATGATTATAGCCTCTTCCATATCTACATTATTCTGGGCAGGGCGATCCCGATAATTATTAATACTAGGAAGTTTACCTGTTACTGTTAGGGTAACGAAATGATCCACTGATCGTTTTTGGGTTTGGAACTCTGCGATTAGGAAATCGTCTTCGGTATTCTGCAGTAGCAGCGGTTGCATTTCCGTCACAAACGCCTAAGACAAATACCATGTCGGCATATTCTTCTGTTGTAAATAACAAAGGCATTGCAATTGTGATAGTATGTTACTTTAAAATACACTTCACTAACAAACGAGTAGTAAAATTAATTGTATTAAATTGCACTCATTAAACTAGTACAGAATTGGTAACAAATAATTTGGATTCCTCAATAAATTGCAGTGTATTGTTGAACAGCTGATTTGTGATACAACTTATAAAAACATAATTTACCTTCTGTAAAGCTAACGTGACAAAGATATGTAGGTACATGATGTAACCAGTGGTGTGGATAGTCCTAAAAAGTAATAGTATTATTGTTTTTTTTAGTTGAGCATTAAATCTATTAAAATCGTATTTACAATTGTATGCTAATCAATTATTTTTGTACCTTATACATTACGGTGTTTATTTACTAAATACGTATTTTCTTGCTTGGTAGAATGTTTGTTGTAAAATTAAATTTCCAGAAACTAATACTTCGCTTTTAATAGCCGTGTGGCAACATAATTTTATTCAGAATTAAATTTTCTGCAAGTTTTCTTTGTAAAAATGTGGGTCTTCAATCCCTATTTAACAAAATAATTGTCCGTTAAACCTTAAAAAAGTGTTTTTCAAAATTATTTTATTTCTGTTTTTTGTAGTATAACAAAAAAACTAAATGAGATTACAGCTATGAGATGAACTTTATTCAATTTCTCATCTAAAAAATCCGTTATAAAAAGTTGCATTGGCCTATAAATATCTCTTCATAAACACGCGGCAAATCATCATTTGACCTCCTGCACACAATTTTTGGTGAAATCTTCAATTGGCCATAACCCAGTAAGGAAGCATTTCCGGATCCATGTTTATATGAACTTTTTTTCTTTATTTTTTTATAGTACAATCAGCTCAGAAAGTGCCGGTAACACTAACCGAATCACC
This sequence comes from Homalodisca vitripennis, assembly GCF_021130785.1. Taxonomy (NCBI): domain Eukaryota; kingdom Metazoa; phylum Arthropoda; class Insecta; order Hemiptera; family Cicadellidae; genus Homalodisca; species Homalodisca vitripennis. The sequence goes on from NC_060211.1 coordinate 64,590,538, forward strand.
CTGTATAAGTAGATATGAACATGGCGGTTCTAGCTCACTTTCGGAGCCAACAGTAAATCAAGGGAAAATACTGTTTAAAGGACAACAAACGAATCTGTAAAATCAAACAGTAACTCACGAATGAAAAATTACCGAATCTATAGCTGTTTGCTTCTACTTTCTTGAGCTGTCAAATCAATCTATTTGAAATGTCTGCTACGAATAAACGAAAAATCTTCTACTCTACAAAATTGATAGTAACACAGTCTTTATCTTTAATAGTCTTCTTTCCAGTAACAACCAAGTGTAATTTATTATGTTTATTCAATTCTTTAATCTTTTTTTCATCCAAAACAGTCAAAAATCTGTTCGGTAAGTGTACTTTATAATCTTCCAACTCGGCAATTATTGTAAACCCGAATTTATCTTTCATTTTCTCCAGATTCAAAATTTTGTATTTCTTATTTTCTTCTAATTCATTCAACTTCTTATATTCTTTGAACTTTAAATCACCAACTTCATTTAATTCCTTTAGTAGCTCCATTTATAAAGGACAAAAATTTTAACTAGCGATTTTTTCTAAATTCCAGTTTTATAGTGAATTTTCGAGAAATATCCTTCAAATTATCAACTTTTTAAGGTACATACAAACTGGTACTAGAATTTTTTGAAAAATCTACCGAATTATCTCTAATTATTGCGAAGTTTTAGCTTAAAAGTTGATAATTTGAAGGATATTTCTCGAAAATTCACTATAAAATTGGAATTTAGAAAAAATCGCTAGTTAAAATTTTTCTTATATAAATGGAGGGTGAAAAAGTAACATGTCCGTTTTGCAAAAAAGAAATTTTAAGAAAAAACTATGATCGACGTTATGGCTCCAAAATCCATGCCAAAAACAAAGAAACTTACGAGAAAGAACTGAATTTTTTAAGACAATGGGCTAAAGAAAATCAAATTGTCGATCATGAAAAGATGTACAATATAAAAAAATTGCGAGAATTAAAGAAAAACTTTAAGGAAGATAAAAAAGATTTCAATCTATTTAATGATGAAAAAATTCAATCAATCGCTGAAAAAATTGTCCATTGAAACAAACGATAAAACTAAGTCTGAAATGATCGAAGAAATTGATAAAACTCTTAACGAAAAACCTGAAAATATCATAGATGTAGAAGTTTTATCCTCAATACACGGTCTTTTCAAGCAATACATTTTAACAAATTTAAACGATAATTCCATGTCAATTTACAAATATCTATCAATTATGAGGCCAGAAATTAAAAGTTTAATAGAAAAATTTCAAGAGAATGTTAAAAATATGAAAGGATATCTCTCTTTGGAATGTGAATATGAACGAACTTTAGTAAACGGTGAACCACAAACTTGCCCAATGTATTTTACTATAAAATCAGACGAAATATTTGACATAAACGACTTTATTACTAAGCAATTTAATAAATTAACACATCGAGAACAGACAAATCATCCAAATAGATGTTCTGGATGGACATTTAAAAGTTGTAAACAATTAGTTTTGAGTCTTAATAAACACGAATTTATGAACGCAGGATCATATATCGATTTACCACAAGAGATCAAGGTAAAGAAAGCTTGTGTAAATATCAAAAATAAAGATGATTTCTGTTTTGTTTATTCTATCCAATGTGCTATTGGAAAACCCGAAAAGAATGCTGACAGAGCAAAGCAATACGAGAAATTTGTAAATGACGAGATATTTTCGGGCTTTGAGTATCCAATGTCTTTAAAAGATATACAAATATTTGAGAAACGCAGCTCCAATTCCAAGTACAAATATCCAAAAATGTCTATAAATATCTATACTTATGACGAAAAACTCAACATTGTTCCATTACAAATTTCCGAAGTTTATAATGCCGAGTTAGAAATCGATTTATTGTATGTTAAACAAGAAGACAAATCTCATTATGTGTTGATAACAGATTTAAATAGATTAGTGAGTTCTCAGTTATCTAAACACGAACAAAAAAATTGCTATGTAGAAGATGTTTAAGCCATTTCTACAAATCTGGAGATTTAACAGATCATTTAGAAATTTGCAAGCAACATGAAGTTTGTAAACCAATTATGCCATTTCCAGGTCAAACAACATCATTTACTAATTATCAAAAGAAGTTTAGCCATCCGTACGTTATTTATATGGATTTTGAGAGCATATTAGAAAAAATTCCGACATGCAAGAACAATCCACAAAGATCGACTACAACCAAGATTCAGAAGCACATTCCTTATGGTTTTACTCTATATTTAGTGTCGAATGTGACCAATCGTATGTACAAGCCGATATGTTATCGAGCAAAAAATGAAGAAGATTTGCCAAATGTTCCTGCAAAATTGTTTGAAGAACTCAATAAAATATCAAAATACATAGCTACAAAATATAATTCTAAGAACAAAAAACCTATGAAATTGACTGAAGAAGAAGAAATTTCATACCAAAATGCAAACGTTTGTCATATTTGCGAATGGTCTGCTTATGATGTTGAGTCAATTCAGTATAGTTTTACTCCTGATAGTTGGAAAGATAAGAGTTATAATAAAATAAGAGATCATTGTCATTTAACAGGTAAATTTCGAGGCGCAGCTCATTCATGTTGTAATCTGAATTTGAAATTTCCACAAAATATTCCAGTTTTCTGTCATAATATGTCAAATTACGATACTCATTTGTACATAAAAGAGATGGCTAAACAATATGGAAATGTTGATTTGATCGCAAACACAGATGAAAAATATATAAATTATTCTGTAAATTCTGGATATGGCTATGAGTTTGACAATGATAAGCCTAGAAAATTCATCAAGTTTTCGTTCGTAGATACGTTCAGATTCATGGCATCGTCTATTGAAAAGTTAGCTAAAAATCTAAAGAAAGAAGACTTCAAACATACAAATCATTTTATACAAGATGGACGAATATTGAACGCAATTCTAGAAAGACAACCAAATGACGAAGAAGAAATCTTTAAAATTCTATCTGGAAAAGGTATATTTCCTTACGAATTTATCGATAGTATTGAAAAACTTGATTACACAGAAGAGCTGAAAATTCAAGATTTCTATTCACTTTTGACAGACGAGAGCATATCTGAGAAAGATTATCAACACTACTTGAGCGTTTGGAACAAATTAAAAGAAAAAAATCTTGGAAATTACTCTGATTTGTACAATATCCAAGATGTTTTATTGCTCGCTGATATATTCGAAAACTTCAGAAACATTTGTCTAAATTGTTACAAACTTGATCCAGCACATTATCTAACAGCTCCAAGTCTCGCATGGGACGCTATGTTGAAATTAACGAAAATAGAATTACAATTAATTAGTGATTATAATATGTATTTAATGATTGAAAAAGGTATTCGTGGAGGTATTTCTCAATGTATTAAACGATATGTTAAAGCAAATAACAAATATTTGAAAGATTTCGATAAGACAAAGCCCGAAAACTATTTACTTTATGTCGATGCAAACAACCTTTATGGTTATGGTCTTATGCAAAAACTGCCGTTTAGTGATATCAAGTGGATGAATCCTAAAACATATACAAAAGAAGAGTGGCAAGAAACAATTTTAGAACTCACTGGCGACGAAGATTATGGCTATATTCTCGAAGTTGATCTAGGATATCCAACAAATTTACACGAACATCACAAGGATTTACCTCTTGCTCCCGAACATTATAAAAACAAACTTTGCACAACTTTACTGGATAAAACTGAATACGTTGTTCATTCAAGAAATTTGAAATTTTACCTCGAACAAGGGATGGTGTTGAAACATGTGAATAGGGTTATTGCATTTGATCAGAAGCCTTTTATGAAAAAGTACATTGATTTTAACACAAACATGAGAACCAAAGCTACAAGTGACTTTGAGAAAGATTTTTACAAGCTGATGAACAACTCAGTTTTTTGAAAATCTATGGAAAATGTGCGAAATAGATGTGATATCAAACTAGGAAATGAAGAATTTTCAATGAAACAAGCTAAGAAAACAAATTTCAAATGCTTTAATATCTTTGACGATAACTGTATAGCGAGTCACATGTTCAAACAAAAGGTTAAATTTAACAAACCGATCTACATAGGATTTTCAGTTCTTGACCTATCAAAATTGTTAATGTACGAGTTTTATTACGATAAATTAAAGAAGTTTGACCCAGATTTGAATCTGTGTTACATGGATACAGACAGTTATTTCCTAGAATTGAAACGAGATCCTTTTAAAATTATTAAAGAAAATATAGATGACTTTGATACAAGTGATTATCCAAAAGATCACGAATGTTTCACTACTAAAAATAAGAAGGTAATAGGGAAATTCAAAGATGAGTTAAATAGCGAAGTTTTAGAAGAATTTTGTGGATTGAGATCGAAAATGTACTCGTACAAATATCTAGACAAAAATCCAGTAAGATGCAAAGGGATTAAGAGAAGCGTTGTAAATAAAACAATAAATATCGAAAACTTGAAGAAATGTTTGTTCGAAGATAAAGAAGAATTTAGAGAGATGACAGTAATCAAAAGCTACAAACATGAGTTGTACACAGTTACCATAAACAAGCTGGCACTGAACGCTAAAGATGATAAGAGAATTGTCCTAGAAAATAAGATCGATACAGTACCGTATGGATATAAAGGCGAAATTAAAACAGATATTTTAGAAGAGTTAAACAAAGTTGGAAACTTTGATATATAAATGGAAGATGATTTAATTCACTGTCAGAAGTGTAAAAAGAAAACGAAAAATATAGATTCTAAGATTGTTCAAACTCAAAACGGATTGTATAGAATTGCAGCAAAATGTTCAAAATGTAAGACAAATAAGAGTAAATTTATAAAGAATCCTTATGAAAAACAAGTAAAGAAAGAATCTAAGAATAAGGAAGAAATCGAGATTGAAGCTAGAGAAATTCATGCACCAGTACGAAAAAAGTTTAAAAAGAGAAAAATTATAACTTTAGGAATTGACGATTTATGGGCAGCAGATTTAGTTATAATGTCTAACTATTCAGATCAAAATGATGGATTTAAGTATATGTTAAATGTTATTGATACTTTCTCAAAATATGCTTGGTCAAGAGCTATCAAAAGAAAAAACGGCAAGGATGTTTCAAAAGCTTTCGAAGATATAGTAAAAGATGCCATAAGGATCAATCACAAACCTCCTAACCTACTTCATACAGATAAGGGTTTAGAGTTTAAAAATAAAGAATTTAATGATGTTTTGAGAAAATACAACATTAAGATTTATCATACTGGAAACAAAGATAAATCAAGTATTGTAGAGAGATATAACAGAACTCAAAATGAGAGAATGAAAGTAATTTTTGAGATTAATAAAAACTTTAAATGGATCGATATTCTTCAAAAAATCGTAAACAATTATAACGATACAGTTCACAGCACAATAAAAATGAAACCGAAAGACGTAGATAAAGATGCAGAAAAGGAGTTATTAGAGACCGTTTTCAAGTATATTCCACCAGAAATTCACACAAAAACTAAATTTAAAGTCAATGATCATGTAAGAATTGTTAGTAAAAAACAAACATTTTCAAACAAATATAAGAACAATTGGTCAAGAGAAATCTTTGTGATTTATCAAATTAATAACACAGATCCTGTAACTTATAGTATAAAAGATTTAAATAATGAAGAAATAACCGGAAAGTTTTATGAATATGAATTGAGAAAGTCAAAGCTGTAATTTTTTCTATATAAATGGAGGCTCAAAAAGAAAGTGTACGATTTTTCAAGAATATAAATATTTTGAAGAATTTCATAAAAATAAGACTAAAAAAGGAGGAATAGGGTCTATGTGTAAAGATTGTCGTAGTAAATATGAGAGAGAACTATACGATAAATTAGAAAAATTAATCTAGAAAAAAGAGAAAAAATGTTGCGTTTGTAAAGAAATTAAGGATATTTCCAAATTTTACGATTGGCATTATAGTAAAGATAAAAAACATACACATTGTAAAGATTGTGCTAGAAGAATTATTCAAAAACGTCAAAAGAAACCGACTCTTTGCGAGTGTGGACGAATCATTCAATGGTTACCTTATCTTCAAAAACATTTACAGACAAAATATCATAATTCGAAAGTTTAACATTTTAATCGTGTAATAATTTTTTCAATATAAATGGAGTCTCAAAAGAAATGTACAAAGTGTCAAGAATTTTGTAAGGAAGAGAATAGAAAAGACTGTTATTGTAAGGTTCATGATAAAATGGACAAATTAACTTTAGAAGAAAAAAAGTGTTACTTTTGTAAAGAAATTAAAAATATTTCTGAATTTAATAACTGGCAGTATAGTAAAGATAGAAAAGATGCTTGTTTGCAAAGATTGTGTTAAAAAAATTTTCAGCGAAAGTTATAAAAACGAAATGCCTTGTGAATATGAAAAAATAATTCTACAATGGTTACCTAGTTATGCTAAACATTTACAAACAAAATATAATAAATCGAGAGTTTTTAGTAAAATTTAGAAACATTTTCATCGTGTAATTTAGATATTCTATAAACCAGTCGACATTCTGCTATATTTGTAGTAAAATGATTTCCGTTGTATAAAATATTCAAAGATTCTTTCATTTGGTTGTAGAGATTTATTCTATTTGGATCTCCATGTCTTAATAAAATTTCCATTTCTGGGTAATCAATTTCAAGTTCTTTCAATCTTTTCAGTATTTCTCTCTTTTGAGCTCTGATAACGTAATAAGGATATTCCCACATGTGATTCTTCTTAATTAATACAAAAACATGGTGTTTTTTCTTATCAAAATTTTTACAAACAAGGTCTGGTTTCATTAAGTCAATTTTTACACTTTGTTTTGCGATTATTTCCGTTTTTATTTCATCTTTAATTTGCAAGTGTTTAACTTCGTCCTCTAAATATTTAATCTTGTTTTCAAGTTTGTACACACCAAATTTACGAATACTTGGCAAAACTTCTTCTAAAACCCAATCTTGAAACAGTTCTGCTATCTTCGTTTTTTATTTCAGTATTAAAGAATATATGCCCGGTTCATTAATGAAAATAGTGTTTTTTTTGAAAGTTTGAAGGTAAGAACGATTCGTTCCCCCCTTCTGAATCTATGTTATCGTAGCTTTTTTTATATTTGTCTTTAACGTGATCTCTAATCGCTTTCATCGTATTTTTAAATTCCAATATTTCTGCAATATCTTTTGCTTTAAACCAAAATTCATTATTTTCGTCAACAAATGTTAAAATTTCTTTATTATTGAATTTGAGTAGATTCACAACTGACTCCATTTAGATAGAAAAGAAATTTAACTAGTAATTTTTATTTCGAGAATAAAGGCCAGATTCATTAACGAAAATAGTATGTTTTTGAATATTTTCTCGGGGTCTATGGGATAGACTCCTGTAATTTATACATTCAAAAGTTGTTTTATCGTCATTATCGACATTATTTATGATAGCTTGCCTCGTGTTTTCATATTCTAAAATTTCTGCAACATCTTTTGCTTTGAACCAAATTTCGTTATTTTCGTCAACAATCGTAAAAATTTCTGTATTATTGAATTTGAGTTGATTATTGAGTAGGTCTACAACTGACTCCATTTAACTAGTAATTTTTATTTTGAGAATAAAGCCCAGATTCATTAATGAAAACAGTGTTTTTTTTTTAAAGTTTGAAGGCGGGGGCGAATCACCCCTACCTTCAGAATGTATGTTTTCGAAGCTTTTTTTATATTTTGGGGTCCATTTTATTCCTTTTTCAATCTTAAATATATTGTTGTTTTACTCTCGTTATTTAATAAATTTCCCTCAGAGTCTTGTATAGTTAGAGAGATTTTTTGAATTCTGTTATTATTTTTTCTAATTGGAATATAATCGATTTCATTCGGTTTTTCACTGATTTTTGATCCATAAGCAACATTTGGGAAAAAAGTGTACAAAATTTCAGATTCTTTGTGTAAATGTTCGGTATGATTTTCAAAACTAGGTTCAACGAGATTGCAGTGCACTTCAATTACATCGAACGGTCTAAATTTTGGCGTTTTGTTTCCTAAATATACCTGATTTGGCTCAATAGTTTCTTGAACAAACCCTAATAAATCTACAATAATTGCTGAAAACATTATTCTTACTGGTGATTTTATTTGAATTTTATTAGAGAGATAATTTTTTTGCATTTCAAACTTGTTTTCGTCAAAGTTTAAAGATTTATCTGATTGTTTGAATGTTTTCAGATAATTTTTAAGGGAATTTTTTATTGGATCGAAATTATAATATCTTTTGTTTAAACCATAATATTTTGTTACGTTTTATGGTTTTATGGTAATATAAGGAGAACTTTCACTAATATTTATTACAAAATTCTCAGAATAAAAACCGCTTAAACCGATGAAATAATTTGATTCTTCTTCTAAATGAATAGGATGTTCCAAGTTTAAAAATAATTGAGAGCTTTCTGAAGTCAACTTGAACAGCTTCATTTTCGCTATTTAAATGGAGAAATTTTTTAAATCAAAAAGATCAGATAAAACTTGAAACGTTTGAAGAAAATAAGAAAGATCAACCAATCAGATTGTTAATTGTTGGTTCAAGTGGATGTGGAAAAACAACTTTATTATTGAATTTTATCTACAATAGGTTGATTCCTTATTCCAATTTGTATGTTTTTAGTAAATCTTTAGAACAAGACGCATACAAAAATTACAACAAAGATTCAAAAATATTGAGAAGAACTTAAGCAAAGAAATATCACATTTTTACAATGCTTCTGAGGACATAGTTCCATTAAGCGAATGTAAACCCAATTCGTTAATCGTTTTTGATGATTGTATTTTGGAAAATCAGGACGTTATTAAGGAATATTTCGTAATGTCTCGTCACAAAAACATATCTTGTAGCTATCTTTCCCAATGCTTTTCAAAGGTTGATAAACAAGTTATTAGAAATAATTTGAATATGTTGTGTGTTTTTAAGCAAGACGATCACTATTCGAGAAAGATTTACAACAATTATGTGGGATCTGATATGAGTTTTAACCACTTTATTGAGTTGTGTGACAAAATTTGGAAAGAAGACTACGGTTTTTTAACTATTAATCTAACTTTGAAGCCTAAAAATGGAAAATATTTGAATAAATTTTCTAACATAAATGCTGCTCAGTGGTCTGACAAATCTACTTGATAAAATATTTGTTACAACTATTTTTATATTATCTTTAATTTTTATTTACATTATGAAAATAACAGAAAAAACGGTAAATCTGTTCACGTTCCACGTTCACGTTCATGTTTCACGTTTGTGTTTACGTTTCACGTTCGTGTTTCACGTTCATGTTTTACGTTTCGTGTTCACGTTTTTACGTTCCACGTTCACGTTTTACGTTTCGTGTTCACGTTTTTACGTTCCACGTTCACGTTTTACGTTCCACGTTCACGTTTTACGTTCCACGTTCACGTTTCAAAATTTTTCTAATTAAATGGTGAACGTAACTTCTGAAGAAGCGAAAAAACTTGATCAAATCGAAAAGAAATTAATCAAAGAATTTAAAGAACAGATTCGAATTGATGAAAAAGAACAAGAATTTATTCAAAAAATTAATCAACCTGTAACTTCTGCAATTAAAAATGTTGAAGGTAAAATTGAAAACGTTTTAAGCGATAATCAAAATTTGATGAATTTGGTTCCAGTTGTACGACAATTTGCCGATATTTCAATTCCAGAATCTGAAGTAGAAGAGTTTGAATTGCCAAAATTACCATCTTCAACACCATTTAGACCTCGAATCATTGAAGACTCTACCATAGTTGAACCAATAAGTCCTGGAACAACGGATATAATAATTGGTGAAATTGGTAAAAAATTCCTTCCTAGAGTAAAAGATGATAAATTTGGTTTGTATTGGGATAAAAAAAAGAAAAGTTTTATAATTGGAAATTTACCCATTAATTTTGAGCATAATGATATCATTATTAATGAAAAAACATATGAAGGAACTCAAGGTTTATGGAGATTATTAACAGACTATGACGCTCCAAAAGATAATTTATATTCTGAAGAAGATTTGAAAAAGTATACAGAAATTTTATGGGAATCTGACTCAATTTACAAAAATAATGATCCATCTACTAAGAAGCCTAAGTCAAGTAGAGGTAAAAAATATATGAAATTAATTAAACCAATTTGGGAAAAACGAATCGAAGGATCAGGTATAAGAAAATACAGTGATAATAAGATTGAGTACAGATATATCGACGATTTGACAAAACTCGATGGAATTATAAATTATATTTATGCTCAAGAAAAGGCTGGAAACAACACTTTTTTGAACGAAAAGAAAGCGATTAAGGATTTTACTTCGAACAAACTTGATGAAATGATTGAAAAACCTGATGGAATTAAATATTTAAAACGAGTTTTGCCGGCAATAAGTTCATCTATGATTGAAGGTAGCGGACTTTTGAATGATTTTATCAACAATTTACCTTTTGAATTACACGTACCAACTTATCAGTATCTGGGGCCTGGCACAAAACTCGAAAAAAGACTAAAAAGAGGAGATCCTGGTATAAATAAATTAGATCAAGCTGCTATGGAACACGATATTTTTTATGCAAAACATAGAGACACAAATTCCAGACATATAGCAGATAAAATTTTGCAAGATAAAGCAATGGATAGATTTTTATCAAAAGATGCTAGTTTAGGTGAAAGATCTGTTGCGCTTCCAACAGCTGGAGCAATGTTTTTGAAGAGAAAACTAGGAATTGGAATCGAAGAGAACTTGAAATTTCAACTATATAAATGGAGGTGAATGTAAATTTCAGCAAAAATCAGAAAGAAAAAATAAAATCCGCTTTTAAGAAGAAAATACCCGTTAGTATTCAATTTAAAATAGATCAACTAAAAAATGGCGAAGATAAGATATTTTTAACAAATAGACAATACAATAAACTCGAAAAACATAAGAAAAACAATAAAGGAACCAGAATAGAATTTTCTTATAATCAGTTGAAAGAACTTAAAAATGGTGGACTTTTGAAAGATTTATTAGATTTTGGAGAAAATATTCCAGTTGTTAAAAATGTTTTCCTTATGTTCGTAAAGCTGCTCCAATCGTTAAAAAAGATGTGATTCCTATTGTTCGAAACATTTTAAATTGGTTAGATAGAGAGTTGGAAGATGTTACAGGATCTGGATTAGATGAAAAAACTTTGAATTACGTGAAATCAAACATTGAAAAAAAAAAAAATTTAAACCTTTAACATTCGGGGAATTGGAAGAAATCTGCAAAAATATTAAACATTTTAGAGGAATCTTCATGAGAGATACATTACCTGAAAAAGTTAAGAAATTTGAATGTGGAATTGTGAATTTAGACTCGATTATGGGAAGTGGAACGCATTGGATTTGTTATTATAAAAATGATAAGAATGCATGTTATTTTGATTCGTATGGAAGAATTGAGGACAAACCACCTATAGAATTGATTAAATATTTGAAAAAAATCAAGCGTCTACTACAATGATTCTCAGATTCAAGATTATAAAGATCCCCCAATTTGTGGTCATTTATGTGTTTTTGTGTTGAATGAACTGAGTGATGGTAAAGATTTTAAAGAAGTTGTTAACAAATTATTACTTAATATATATGGATTCACAAAATATTTTTGACGTATTTGGAACACAAATTAAAACAGAAAGTATTCAAAATGTAGATAATAGTTTCAATTTTGATAGTTTGAGAAATGAGTTTGATAACAAGTTAGAAAATTTATTACAAAACCTTCCAGATTCAGATATGTTTGCTGTCGAGATTGAAGATTTTAAAGCAGAATATGATAACAAACTTGCAAATTTCATGAGTTCAAGTGAAGTTGCTGATAAAATAAAAACATTGAAAAAAGAATTTGAAGATGGTGCAAAAAAACATTTACCAATTTAATTTCTCATATCGAAAAAGCTGATAAAATTACTGAAGCGATCAAAGTTGAAAAGAATTATGTTAGTTTGGCTAATAAAAAAAGAATTGTCGGTGTTCGACCTGGTATTGACAAACATGATGTTGTTGTTAAAGAACAAATTTTAAAACCTCTAAAATTATCAGAAAACATCGATATTGTTGATTTACATGATCCGAATGTTAAAAATGCCTTAGATTTTAAAGGAAAAAGAATTAGCAGTGTTAGTAAAGGAATTAATCCATTTGATGTTGTTGTAATGATTCAATTAGAAGATCCTATTAAAATGTTTAATGAACTAAAACAAAATTATGAGAATCATAAACAGCATGTTAAAGATTTTACAACAGAAGTCTATGAAAAACTTGATGAAAGAAGTAAAAGATCAGTAGACGATGTTGGTGAAATTAATGAAAAACTTATGAAAATCGAGCAATATATTAATGAGCAATTGGGAAAAATTGCGCAAAATTATCATACATATGACGATAAAATTCGTGAATTACTTGAAGGAATAGGTGATAAACTCGATAAAGTAAATAAACTAGAAGAAAACTTTAATAAATTTAAAGAAGATGTTAATAAATCTTTTGAAAATATTGATGACAGATTTAATGGATTAGGTGGCTATGATGACAAAATTTCTCCTTTATAAATGGCGCTCATATATTGTGTGAGGTGTAAGGCAAAAACTGAAACAAATGATATAAAATACTATGCAAATATCAATGGAGTTAAAAGAGTTTCTGGAAAATGTGCTGAATGTAACACTAAAAAGAGCCAATTTATAAAAACTTGAAATTTTTTCTTAATAAATAGAGATGGCGGGACATTACAGTGCTTTCGATCTTTTTATAACGCAACACGAAAGAGATTTGAAAAAAGAACATTGGGATGATATTTCTCAAAAATATGAATTATCCGAAGATATGATGAGATTATACGTAAACAAATTGAATTGGTATAACATTGCTAAATATCAAACTTTATCATCAGAGTTCATTCAAGAAAATATACATTATCAATTAAAAGATCATATGTCTGTTCTTTGTCTCTATCAACACTTGAGTATAAAGTTTTTGGATGAAAATAAAGATACAGTTGATTGGAACAATATTATAGATAGCGGTTACTATCCTGTGCAAATTTTATTGAAATATGTGACCGAGATCGCAAAATTTAAGGAAGAGAATCCTGAATATGACGAAGTAGATCATTAAAAATGACTCTAATCTTTTTAATTATTTTACTAAAATTTATATCTTTTCTTATAAAAACGTACATTAGGTCGATGAAAAAATGATATCTTTCTTATACATGATGTTTAAAATTTCTAAATTTTCTCTTATTAAATGGCGGACTACAGAAAATATGCTAGTGATATTGAAAGGGCGGAGTTTAAAAATTTCTATCCAATTAGTAAACAACATTTGAATGAACCGAATAAAAGAACTGAGTTTAATATTGATTTTGGAGATAACTTTTGCTCGTCTAACTTCCAGTTTTATATTTCTGGAACTTTAACAAAACAAGATGGTCAAGCATATCTTGGAACTGATAATGTTAGATTAATCGATAATTTTATACCGTTTTTATTTTCTAAGATTGAAGTAAGAAAACACAATAAATTGATAGAAGAAGTCGAAAAATGTGGCCAATTAAGCACAATTAAAGGAACTATTTCGTATTAAAAAAGTGATGTTATTTCTCAAACTTCTAATGGCTTTGAATCAGATTTTAAATTTGGTGTTTTTGAAGCAGCTGGAAATTTATCTCATTTTGGAATAGGATTTTTTGAAAATGTTACTATTCCGATCTATAAAGGAGGATTTTATCTAAGTTTTATAAGAGCAGAAGACGATGATGTGATTCTGAAGACTGCAACTGGAAATGTTATGCCTGTTGATGGAAAAATAAGAATTACAGATTTTTTTATTAGAGTTCCAATGATTGATTATAAAACTACGAGTAAAATTAGGTTGATTGATGAAATTACAAAAAGTCAAAACATTATGTTTAATTTTCTAGATTGGCAATGTATTGAACAAAAAGGTATTTCCGGAACAACTTATTCGTTCGATATTACAAATATTTATAGAAATATCTTCAATCCCAAGTTCGTTATCATTGGTTTTCAAACAGGTAGACGGAATAATCAAGAAAAAAATCCTTCAAAGTTTGATAGTTTGGATGTAAAAAATATCAGAGTAAAATTGAACGGTTCTTATTATCCAGATGAATTACAAAATTTAAACATTTCAGGAGGTCTTTTCAGAATCATGTATCAGATGTATCAAGATTTTAAGAAAGTTTACTGTAATAATAAGGAAATTTATTACAATCCTAAAGAATTTTTAGCGAAAAGACCTATTTATGTCATTGATACAACAAAGAGTTTGACAAATATTTCTGGTTCAAAGAACGATATAATTATCAATATGGATTTTCAAAATGCTATTACTAACTCGACATGTTATGTGGTTGTGGTTTCTGAGAAATTTTTAGCCTATGATGTGATTAAGAACGATATTAGAGAAATTCAGTAAAATTTTTGAAAAAATCGTCTTATTGTCTATATTATTCATTGGATAATTCTACAACTTTACAGAATTGTTAAAGACATTGATATAAGTATTCATTTTTAATTTCAAAAGAATATCTTAAAAATGGGGATGATATTAACAAAAAACTATTCCAAGGTCATCTTAAGGGTTGGACCGGAAGTTATGATTTAAAAAAATACTTTAATATTTACTGATCCTATATACCAAATTTCAGCAAAAAAGCTCCAATAGTTCTCGAGATATAAGAGTTTTAAGATAAGGGATGATTGGGGTAGATTTTGGAAATTTTGTTATTTTCATGAAATTTTAAGTTGAACTCGCTTGTTTTTGAAGTTTCAGATTTTTCTGATTATTTTTTTTATTTTTTTATGAATATTTAGAAATAGGGGATGATTTCACCCTTATGGATAAGTTAAGTCGAAAGAGTTAAGTATTTACTATATGTGTACCAAATTTCATTAAAATCGGTTGAGTGGTTTTTGAAATATAAAATTATTAATAAATTTGTAAACTAGCACTCCTAATTGAACAACTTATATAGCAGAGATATAGCTTATAACTTTCGAGACTCTCCGTAGCTCAGTTGGTAAGACGCTTGCCTTCAAAGCCTGAGGTTCTGGGTTCAAATCCCAGAGCTTCAGGCGCGCTTTTTATTGAGGAAGACATGGTTGTCGTTCAGTGGTTGGGGACAAGTCTTTACACGAGTGGCCATAGTGTAATGACTATAGAACAAGCCGAGTAATGACAACTGTGGTTGGCGCGCCATTTGCTTCCTCACCTTTCCACTTCATTCCTTAATACCTTCTCTTCCTTAATTCGTTCATTACATTCATCATTCACATCGTTCATTAATACAACATTACACTTACAAAACACCCAACACAAATTCCCTAATTGTATCTCTCCATCAACTTCTACACAGTAGTTACCAAAGAAAATTGAGACTTGGGAACAAAAAAATTCCAGAGTCTAAGACCCGAATTACAGCTCCTAGCCATTAACTTGGTTGGACAGTAGCAGTGCAGGGCCAAGTCTCTAAACAATAGACACCGTAGAAGTTGAATGTGATGTGATTCCCCATAGCGCAAACACGCACACTAACAACACTACACCAAAGACACAATCATTCATTTTGTCTTTTACAATAATTGATGATGTTCATATTATTCTCTTTCATTCCTTCTAAAACTTCAAAAATATACTCTTTCGCTGATGAAAAATCTCGATTTCTTCCGGAATAATCTTTGTAATCATAGACAAAATATCCTAAATAGTTGTACAATAGAATGAAATTATTTCTATTTATCTCTGTTGTAGAAATGTAAACACAAACATTTGCGCTGAAAAATTTATATCTCGGCAGAGTTAGTTCCATAATCTCCATTTATAACAAAAAAATCTTTTTTGTTTAATGGAAGAGTATAATGCCAACTGTTACAAGTGTTATAATAGAGGAGAAATTATTGATAAAAGATATTTAGTTTGTAGAGATTGTAATTTAATTTTGTACGAAAGACCTAAACCTAAGAAATTTCGAAATAAACTAACACATTTGAATAACCTGCTTAAAAAATTGCAATATGGAGGTAAAAAACAAACAAAATTTGTTACAGAATTTAGAAAACAGAATAAAAATTTTTACTTATCTCTCATAACCCTTGAAAAAATTATTTTCCTTTTCAAAGAATACATTAGGTTTGTAGGTATCGATACACATGTTTATTATGAGAAGATTTTACCTATAATCTTTCACTATTTGGATATTGAATTTGATTATAATTTTAAGCCAGAAATCCTCGATGATTTTATAGTACACTTGGAAAAGATAAATAATGAACCTCGTGAAAAGAATGTGGTTTTACTCACATTCTCCCCGACTTCGCGAGTGATTGTTAGCAAATTCCATCATTTCCGTTTATAAGTTTTAATTTATAGTTTATTCGTAGCAGATTTGACAACATTTCCAATAGATTGATTTTAAGGAGATTTTACATTAAAACTGCTCAAGAAAGTAGAAGCAAACAGCTATAGATTCGGGTAATTTTTCATTCGTGAGTTACAGATTCGTTTATTGTCCTTTAAACAGTATTTTCCCTTGATTTACTGTTGGCTCCGAAAGTGAGCTAGAACCGCCATGTTCATATCTACTTATATACTAATATATATATATATATATATATATATATATATATATATATATATATATATAGAATTGCAAACTGCAAACTGTCTCTGTTACTGCAGTGATGTAAACATATATATATATATTCGCCTGGAAGTACTAGCCATAATATTAAATACCTATGGCTAGCACATACGGCTAAAACTAACATAGGAAAGAGAATGAGGAGAAACCACTTAACTTTGATGATGAAACTATACTACCATTCAATGAAGCAAAGTTGTTTTTTCGATGAGAGGATAATAAACCGTTAGCTATTTTCAAAGACCAAGATTAGTTGCAGACCAAGAAATAAACTTTATTAATTCTTAAATGTTTACATCCTTCATTGGGTTGAAAAACCAGAGGCCACACCAAAATTGGACTGAATCAGAAATTCTTCAATAACATCGATGATTTATTACTGTTACAAAGATATTCTTCTCATGATAATACTTAGTTTTTCAAATAGGCTATATCACGAGGCATTAGTTTCTGTGTTCATAAAACCTAATTCAAGACAATTGTATTAGCGAAAATCATGATCTTTGAACTTTTATTCAGAATTTTAAAAAGCAAGAGAGTGATTTTATAGTTTTTTATACAGGTCGAGAATTACCTGTACCTTTTTACAGATTTTAATTATATATTTTACAGCAACTGCGACCTACGTCATAAGTTATCATTAGGGGTAACCTCATTATTGGAAGAGACTGAACTTTAAGAACTATAAGATGATTATCAAACTGCTAAACTTTTGAAGGCATCTCGTTAGAATTATTTTGAAGCTGTATCTGAACCTGCAAAGAGATACGGAAATCTCTTACGGAGATTTTATGTGCTTGGCTTTCAATTTGTTTTCAAACGAAAAACTCTCTGTTTACTGTAATTAATATAAATGTATCGAAGAAAATAACATTTAGGAGAGAATTTTCAAATTCAGTTCAGCTATTTTGACAACGACTCAAAGAGGTGGTGGGCCGAGACTTCTCCCAGTTCCTCGGTGAGCTCCAGTAGGACAGGCAGCAGAAAGAAGCGGCAGCACCCGGAGGCGGCGGCGGCGGAGGAGTACCATTGCCAAGCGGAGGCAGTGACACCAGCAGACGCTGAGGAGGTGCAGCCAATCCCGCCTCCCGGCAACAGACAAGGACTTCCATAACGGACTCAGAGCGGCAAGTGGACGGGTTAACGCTTTTAGTATATAATGTTTGTGGTCTCTTAAATAAGGTCAGTGACGATAGTTTTTTAGTTTTAATAAATAAATATGACGTTATTGTTTTATTAGAAACGTTCATTCCCTTACGGGAAGAAGGCTATATTGTAAATAGTTTGGTAGATTATAAGTTGAAATTTTGTTTTGCATATAGAATAGCGCAGTTTGGTAGGAATATAGGCGAATCTATAATCATGATAAGGAAAAAAATCTAACTTTTTTAATTGCATTAGCATAGTAGAGGAAGAACATTTTTCTGTTATAAATGTCGAAGTAAATGGGACAAAATTATTAATTGTAACAGTGTACCTTAATTTTAATAATTGGAACAGAGATTTTGAAAATTTGACACATTTTTGTCGGGAAAATTTCAACAGAAATTTAATTTTAATAGGAGACCTGAATGGGCGAATAGGGCATGAGCAAAGTTTAGAAAATGAAATAAATTTAGAGGATTTCAATGCGAACTTTAGTAGTAATCGAAATTCAAAAGATATGGTTGTAAATTCAACTGGGCGTAAATTATTAGAACTTTTTAATTATCATGGGTTAATAGTTTTGAATGGCAGATATAGAGACGATTCCGAGGGTGATTTCACATTTATAAGTACTAGAGGATGTTCTTTACTAGATTTAGCCGCAGTTTCCATTAATGTGCTAGACTCAATCAGCAATTTTCAAGTGGTGGTCTTTCCAGGATCAAATCATCTACCCATTGAATGCGCAATCAGGGGTGGCGCTTCTGACCCCGTGGTCGGGGAGGGGGAGTGGCTGCTCCCATTGATGCCGAAACGCAGGTGGTCTGATGGTGCTAAGTCCGACTACACTGATAGGCTGGAGCGGACAGTTACGGAACTACAGTTAACTAACAACAACCAAAACAACGTTGACAAACTCGTGGGTTGCATAGTTGACTCAGCCCGGGGGAAACATCAGGTGTTGCTCAATAATAAGTGGGTTAAGAAAAAACTGATTTGGTTTGACTTCGAATGCTTAGCAGCAAGAAAACGCGTATTTCTGCTATTAAATCTCTTTAGAAAAAATAATTCTATGTTAGTGAAAAGCAAGTATTTGGAAGAACAGAAAAAGATCCAGAAGTATTTGGATATAAGACGTTGTGTGGCAGGAAAAACAAAGATCACTTGGAGAGTATTATAACTGCTTTGAGACATGTGTCTAATTCTAAAACATTATGGCATGCATTAAATAGGTTTAAGAGAAAAAAGATAATGAAAACTGGAAATATTTCAGTCATTATGTGGATTGAACATTTTAAAGGGTTGTTGAATCCACCTTTGCTGTCATCTAGGGATAATGTTTGCACTTCCTGAGGTGCAGGACGACTATTTAGATAGAGACATTTCTCTTGACGAGCTAGAGTTTGTTTTAGCACGAGTTAAAGCTGGAAAGGCCCCTGGATACGACAGAGTGCCGTATGAGTTTTTCAAAAATTCTCCTACCAGTTTTAAAAATAAATTGATTTTTATGTATAATATTATTTTCAATACTAGTGATGTACCCGACAGTTTTAAAAAGTCAATAATATTTCCACTACACAAAAAAGGAGACTTGGAAGAAGTAGGAAACTATAGAGGGCTGTCATTTATCGATTGTGTAGGGAAGATATTTTTAGGTTTAATAAATAATTGATTAAATAGCTGGATAAGTGAAAAAAGAATTGTTAGCGAGTTTCAAGCTGGATTCAGAAAGAGGTACTCAACAATAGACAATATATTTAATTTATCCACTATGGCAAACTTGAAAATTTTAAGTAAGGAGAAGTTATTTTGTTTTTTTTGTTGACTTTTCGTCGGCTTTCGACACCATAGATAGAAACGCCTTAATTTATAACTTATCGTGTTTGGGTGTACCTACGAAAATTATTAACCTACTGAAGAGTTATTACAACGGAACAACTACAGATGTTTGGTGAAGGGATGAAGTCACTGACGATTTTGACACTAACATGGGCTTGAGGCAGGGCTGCATACTTAGTCCAACAATGTTTTCGCTGTTCATTAATGATTTGCCGGAGGTGCTAGAAGGGGGATGCAGTTTTGGAGGGACTAAAGTAAATATGCTTACGTACGCGGACGACATAGTTATAATTTCCCCCTCTCCAACAGGACTACAGCATATGATAAAAAGGTTAGAAAATTACTGCGAAAATTGGAATCTGTCTTTTAATTTGAATAAATCTAAGATTATGGTGTTTAGGAAAGGGGGTAAGCTGAGCTCTGAATGTAAGTGGTGGTATAAAGGAAACAGAATCGAGGTGGTCAATAGCTATAAGTATCTAGGTATGTCGTTCACATCCGCATTATCGTGGAATTAACAATTCAAAGAAAAATACAGATGTGCAAGAATGACAATGAACACAATGTGGGGCAATTTAATAGGTAACTCCAGGGTCCCAATCAGTGCAAAATTTTAATGTTTCGAAGCCGTTATTAGAGCAATACTTTGCTATGGAGCACAAGTCTGGGGATGTCTGGAAAGCAACGGAATAGAAAGTGTTCAAAGAGAATTTATTAAGAGACTTTTCCGGCTGCCGCACAACACACTTAATTATGTTCCACTTAATTATGCGTTCCACTTAGAAGTAAATATTGAAACTATTTGCATATACACTCTGAAACTGAATCTTTCTTATTTTATGAAAATTTTGTCCTGGGGTGAAGACCGCCTACCAAACATTCTAGCAAGACAAACTATCGAAGGTAAGAGCGCATGGTGCAGGAGTTGGATAGAGTTAGGTGTCAGAGTGGGAGTTGAGGTAGATTTCGGTGTGCAGGAGTTGGACATACTGCAGACGCAGCTGATGAATGTGATAGAGGGGCTGAGGGATAGGTTTCATGCAGACTGTGTGGGCAGAGCACGGACTTCTCGTTATCACCAGCAGTACCTGATCCTTGATATTGACCTTGGGCACAGAAGTGCAATTAGTAATAACCTTGATGTTGGTACTATTCCATGGGTTATTAAAGCTCGAGCAGAACTTGTCAGCTTAAATTACAAGCCTTGGCTAACAGATTCAATTTTTACCTGTTCTTTGTGCAACCTGCAAGAGAATGAAACAGTTTTCCACTTTGTAGCCATATGTCCTATTCTCAAGAATATTCGAAAACAACGTTTAGGAAATTGTATATTAAGTAAAAGGGAGTTTTTGGAATTTTTGAATGGGAGGGATAGGCAGGCGTTAGGGGATTATATGAAGGACGCTTGGAGGTACCGGTGTAATTTAATACAGGAATTCAATTTTTAGATTTTTCTTTTTTAACTTCTACTTTTAATTTTTTTAAAGTAAGGAAAACTGTGCAAACATAACGCGCTAGTTATAATGTACATAGTTACGTAGATTATGAGTTTATATTGCACTTATACATCACAGGAGAGACCATTAAGATAAGGACTCATTCTTTACTTTTATATTCCTTTTTCTGTACTGTATCTGTATATTTGTATCAACGTAACATATTGTATTAACTGCCTTTAGGATGTAAAGGTGTTTTTACTTTTTCTCTTTTACTGTACAAATTTCGTTTTGTGAAAATTGTGGTAGTTTAGCAGTTTATTTTGTACTGTATTTAATACTCCTATAGTTTAAAGCCAGCCAGCTGACGGTCATTTTGACCAATGCTGTCAAGTGTTTGAAGTTGGGTTCACTGTGGGGACCTAAATGTGTATATACAACTAAAGGGAAAATAAAGCACTTTTTCATTTCATTTCATTTCAAGATATAAATGTATCGAAGGAAATAACATTTAGGAGAGAATTTTCAAATTCAGTTCACCTACGATTTAAACCCCTCCCTTTGAAGCATTATAGTTTTTAATTACATAAGAGTAATAAATACTCAAGATAAAGCTTAAATAGATGGAGTCGCAGACGGGACACTCAATGTTTTATTTTAATTACTTGTATTTAATAATATGAGGTCAAGTGTAAAAGGTAATTTATTCCATAAAAATTCATGGTATTTAGTGTTTAAAGAAGTAAATTTAACAGCAATTTTAGACAATTTGCTAATAAGCGTTGCAATATTTACAAAAAAAATACCATAGAAACCACTTTGCACATCATCAAACTATACGTGTAATTCTCTTTAAGCAACATATGTTTTTTTTTTCATTTTTGAAAGGAACTTATAATGCACCTGTAATTTTGTGCCTGTCCTTTAATGTTTAAAAAAGTAGCAATCCAAATATTTGGCAGTCATATATTTATATTCTAGTCATATTGTTATAGTAATCAGAAATTACTATTAACTGCGATTATAATGAAATGGATTGTTATAATATGCGATTATATAAACTGGTTACCCCTCGAGTAAAATAATAGACTAAAATATGCAAAGCACACCATCTTCGTTCAAACGTAGATTAAACTTGTGGTTGGTTATAAACTACATCTATGATAAAATTTATTTTAATGTTACTTCTTATTTAATTAAATATATGGTGTAATACAACTTGACATCATTGGAAAAGAGCGTTTTTTATTTAGTGTAACGATTTTAAACGAGAAAAGAAATATGGACAGTGTAAAAAATAAAATGTTACAACAAAAAGTTAACCGAAGAAGTCATAAAAAAATTATAAAAACGAGTTACGAATTTATAAACCAGAAAACAAATAATTAAACAGTTAAATTAACTACGTATAATACATTACATTCTTTGAACATTGAATTTTGACTTTATTTTGTTGTTTACTAATTAACACTATATAATATCCAGTAACATTATAACATATAGTATCTACTGTAATCACGTTAATTACACATTAGTATTATTGAAGTCGTCTGTTTAGTTTACAATAAAAGTTCTAATCATTCTTAAACACGATTAAAATTAAACAGAAGTTAATTGCATTTGAATAAGCTTAATGCACTAATAAGCATTAAGCATTTTAAATTGAGCAAGGTAACTAAATAAAATTAAGCACCAAATTTATTATACGTTTTTAATATAAAAGAAATAGTGATCTGCCCAAAGTTCTTTGTTTCATGTTCGTTATTGACGATGGAAAGTTTGAAAGAATTACAAGATTTGTACATTTGACATCTTTACATATTACAAGAGATATAACACAACGTAAAAACGTTTTTACAGTATAATATGATCTTATATTAGGAAATACATAGGCGAGACGAAAATACCACTAAATGTGACAATCAAAGAATACAAAGAAAATACTATAAAAGGAATAACGGAAAGTCTAAAACTGCTCAATATTGCTGATATGAAAATCATCACATGCAATAGGATGGAACCAACACAATACGACTAAACCGCAAGGAGAATATTTTAAGCATACTTATTGAGCCTTCATAAATACAATTATTATACCAACCGCTAAGTCAACTGACACTTGACGTTAGACTACTTTGGCTATAAAAATTAAAAAAAAAACTAAAAACATAAAAATATCATACCAACTAAACAAACTTCAACCAAATAATTTCTTACACACACTATGACACTAAGGTTTAGAACGACAAGATGGGGCCAGAAGCGGCTTGCCTTTACTCCTTCCCCCTCCTAGACCATGGCCTTCCTGTCCCATTGTTTCAGATGACATTACGCGGTGCAGAACTTTTTTTATTTTTAATTCCCCCCACCTGATATAAAGGGTGGATTCCAATCCTCGAAATTGTGTTATACCTTCTGTAGCATGTATCTAAGGCAAATGTCATAAATCCTGTTACTCTGTTCAAAGTTGTGTTTAATATTTAAATGCATTCGCTCCCATAGTCCGTTTAATATATAAACAAGAGCAGAATGTCTCTTAATCTAAGCCTCAAAAATTAGGAACAATTTGTAGAGGTTTCGCAGAATACTTACAATAATCAGTTGATTCAATGAGCTTAATAATCTGTGTTCTGATTCTATGATATTATATGTCATTGCGGTCGTGACAAGCTCTTTGACAGCTTTATTTCACACAAAGCATTCAGAAACATGACCACTGATCCACTACAGTATTCAATGTTATTCACTGTTAAACTCCTGTAACCATATCCTGCATCTGTTTATAATATTTTAGAGTGATTTAATTGTTTAAATAAATATAAACAAAAACACCCAGGAAAACATAGTTAAAGAATTATGTTGAGTCAGTGATATTTATATCTTCCCCTTGTTTTAAATTTCCTAGGACAGTTTTGTTTGTTTGTTGTGAAATGGGGGGACATATTTTATTTTAACCTTATTATTCTGTCTATCCCCATGGGTCAATATCGTGTGCAAGGATCTTATCAAAAATAATAGAAGTGGATGCTAAGCAGGAATGGCAAAACTTATAGGATAAAAAGTGTAATATTCACAGACAATATTCGAAACTAAACTATATCTAATGCAGAAGAAATCTCAACACTTTAGACCACCCGCACGTCAGCTTTCGGAATAATAATATATGTATGTAAAAATTCTAGGCAACTATGATTATAAGATAATAACAAGCTTGATAGAACGTCGTTTACCATGCACTTTGTTTTTGCGTAAGTTAAACAGATGTACGAAAACTTGCAATATGTATGGCATAGGAGTATACATCGTCTACTGTGTGGCTGTGTGGTTATAAGTATATCTGTCATAAAAACACCCCATTATCCCTTCAAGTACATTTACCTTACAATAAAATAATACCCGGTAAGATGAGGTTTTGTAAGTTTATGATCAGGTATGTTTGAAAAAATTTAAAGTATAAAAGTTTGTTCAGTAATATAAAAGGGCGGATGGAATAGTCTTTATAAATGTTTACATAAACAATGGTTGAAATATCCTGGGGTGAAATGTATAACATATTATATTAATATATTTTCATCTATATATATATATATATATATATATATATATATATATATATATATATATATATATATATGAATGTTTGTGTGTTTGTCCTTTATGACATCGTGAACTATTTGACCGATCATTATGAAAATTTTTATGTATATGTATTTGTCCACGGAAAAGGTTTATATGCTATACCCATTGATGTAACTCCCCACCAGGCGAGAGTGAAAATATAAAAGTTATTAAAGCGCCTGCACATTTTAAACTGCAATCACTAGACAGTTACGTATATTAAAAAGCCAAACACTATTTGAAGGCTAAATGTTTGGTTGAATTTAAAGCTTGAGTGTTAGACTACTTTATAATGAAGTACATGACCGTGTACAATAGCTATAAATATACACTTTGACAGATTTTCTTAATCGTGGCAACAAGCTTTACATCGGCGTTGGAAATAATGATTCGCTTGAACCAGAAGTACTCTTACACGGGGAGAAGCTTAAAAAAAGCGTGCGAAGCCGCGGGAAACAGCTAGTTATTTATAAACTAGCATAACATATCGATATGTTATCTGTTATAATCTATCCATATGAAACCTACTGTGACGAACTGGTAATCCAAAATGTCTTGTTTACAAATATAAACTCAATATAAAATAATTAAAAATGTACTACAATACAAGCATTATGTAAGTGTTTAATGGGTTTTAACATGTAGTGTTTAACGTTTAGGAGCTCCCAATATCCAAATAATTAGAGTGTATTAGATGTCACATAATATTTTTCATTATATATTGTGTTCAATAAAGTTGAAAGAAATAAATGAAAGTTAAGTATAGTACAAAAATCTAATAATTATTAATCCCATTGTGTTTTTGTAGTTTAACTGTTACATAAAAGTATTATATTCATACAATATAGAGTCTGCTGTATTCATCAAAAAGTTTCAACCCAATTTTACTTTGATATGTGAGTGTTATAGTTAAATATTACACGTTGTATGAGAGGAATGAGGAGGGGTTGGGAAGGTAAAAAGGGCCAACAGAAAGACCGTTTCATTGTTTTAACTCTTTTCATCTGCAAATCCAATCGGCTTCAACACAACAGTAACAAGAGATTTAATCATTGTCTATGATTGGAATTGTTGTTTGAATGGAATAAAACTACAACTTTAAATTAACTACAAACGATTAAATCTAAATAAAAAGTTAAGTTATTTACTAAGTGTTTACGCTGTTGTCTAAAACTTATTATCTATACTTTGATTAGTATATGTAACATTTATTAACATGATTAACGATACTGTGATATAACGATTCAGTACGTATACAGAGTTTATCTGGGCTTCCACATCCTGTGAAGGTGAGTTCTAAGGTAAGCATGGTCCGGTAGGATTTGTAAGCGTGCACTTGTCGTGTCTTCTCGCGGTGTTCTTAGTGAAATATTGTATGTTTCCCAAGTGCATGTCGAGGCAACTAGCTCCCAAGTAACCATTACTGCTAAACTGGGAATAGGGTGTTTGCGCTCTCTTGTGCTGAATGTTAGGACGCTATTGATATTCGTTTTTATCATCATCTTCCGTCAATAATGTTGTACTATAAAGCATATTGACACTCATAGACGACACGAGCAACACATTTTTGTTTGGATCTCAGGCCACCTAACACTTCTACCTATCCGCTAAACTATATGACCAACACGATAACTTCAAACCTGCAACTTCAGCATACTCATAGATATAAAGACAAATAGTAAAACATCACAGGTAAAAAATTAACTATTCAGAAAGTTGTGGGTTGGAATTTCACGGACAAAAAGTCCATTGGAATCACGTTAAAAATCCTTTTTCTTATAATCATGACGTGAAACATTAGATCTTGTACTACCAACTAGAGTAAATGACCTTATTCCAGAAGCTTATCTTAACATGTTGTGGAGCATCTAGAGACAAAATATACCACTGTCCAAAACATCTTAGAAACACGTTATTTAATATCATTACCATCAACATTATCGGGCTCCTCTCACGATTAGGTATATCGGTTTGCTGGACAGCCCAGTAACGGCTACATGATTAATTGGATTCATTAATGAATGATCATTTATGAAGTCGCTAGGAAAACAAGTCCTTAACCCTTTCGTCAGCCGAAGCGAGAGTTGACTCAGGAATATGCTTTAAGAACTCTCATAATGTGGCATGCATGCAAGGTACATATGTAAAGTTGATATCGCTTTGCGCCTACCAATCGGCAATAACGTAGATGTTTTCAAGAGTGACCATTCTATAAATAGCAAGAGTTGGCCGATAAAAATATAAAGTCTGTTTTTTACTTATCATAATGACACTCGTGGATTCTAATAATAAAAAATTAAAAAATACTGCTTGGATTTAAAATATACTTAAAATACGTAATATTTTAAAAGGCAAGCTAATCGAAAACTTGATAAATTTATTCTGTAAAGTATTACAGATAGTTCAGTATACTAGTGAAAGTTTACTGTAATATTACTATATTACAGCATAGCCATTTTACAGTATTAATTTAGTGTAATACTGTGACAATGTAGTATAACTTTTGACCCACAAAGCAGTAAATCTTTGGCTGCAGTATTAAACTATACGGTTGTGCTACATGCCGTGTTCTATTTAGCTTTGATTCTACTCTATACTACCAAAATAATACTAGAAAGACTATCATGAGCATTTATTAAATCACATTCAGTAATCCTTAAAATCATTTCAAATTTATTTGTAGTAGCCTATGTTAGTGAGTTTACTGTTATCGTTGACGATTGACATGTTAAAAACTATTCATTGAAATTTAGGATTGTGGCATACTACGTGTCACCAAACAGATATCACTAAATTGTAACACAAAATGTTATGTTTATAGCTTATTAAATTTTGTATATGTCCTGCAGTCAGACACTAAGGCAATGTATGATATTTATATTTACTCTTTACTATATTATTTTTTCTTCTCATTCCTAAAGAAAAGAAAATGTTAAAGCCCCCAAGCAGACAGAAATAAAAGAACGTTTGTGATATACAATTATTATACATCATTAGTTTATGTATTCATTATTTCGTTAGGAAGTGCCAAGCTAAAGCACGCTCTAACCCAAGGCCATAGGCCGAGTTGTTACCTAAACTAATCTAAGTCTGAATACAATATTTAAGTTTAGACTGAATGATAATTGCTTTTAACAGTGTAAATAGTAACGTTTATATATATTAAATATATGTGTGTGTGCGTGTATGTGTTACATTTAACAAAGAAGAAATATTAGGACGCATTAGATAATAACTTTATTACAATTACAGTTTTTATATATATTTACGTACCCCTTGATAAAACTTGCTCCTGAATTCAAATATATTGCCGAAGTTTATATTCATGTATTTGATTTACTACACTTTTACTGTAACTGTGTCCTCCTTTTGAAAGTTTCTTTGCTTGGCTGTTAATCTGTGTATAATATACGATTTAACATTGTAATCCTTACACAGTCTGACATGTAGTGATGTATTTAATGTAGTAAGTAGGTCGTACAAACTATCGTGTCATGAGAAAGTATTTTTAAATTTGTTTATACTCTTAAAATATTCTGGAATTCTGGAATTATTAATAATTCTGTAAATCCAGCATTTATTGTCATACATGTAAAGCAATACAAGTAACTTAGCCAAGAATAGTTCTGTCTACAATTGAAACATATGTTGTGTAAACTGGTCTGGTACAACACACTAGACGATAAAAGTAATTTACTATAAAGTTGTTTTGGTTCAAAATCGTGTAATTCTGGAATTAATAATAATTCTGTAAATCCAGCATTTATTGTCATACATGTAAAGCAATACAAGTAACTTAGCCAAGAATAGTTCTGTCTACAATTGAAACATATGTTGTGTAAACTGGTCTGGTACAACACACTAGACGATAAAAGTAATTTACTATAAAGTTGTTTTGGTTCAAAATCGTGTAATTCGCTATTATAACTTGCATCTTCGTGTAAATATTCAGCAAAGCATATTACGAGTTTAACTTAGCTAGTTAATTTGATAATTATATGTAAGATTACAACAATCGTTTAGATAAAGTACTAGTTATAAGGCACAATATACCATTAACTGGATCACGTAGTGTGGAAAACGGTTTCATCGTTATACCTATACTGGTTTTCCCACGGGTAACCCAACAAACCTCTCAGGTTGTTTCCTCTCATGAAAATAATGAAAAAAGGTTTACACAAACATATGATCGGAAACGCTTTGTTAGTGAGCTAGGGCTAATAAAATATTTCGCCCGACTTTCTAGGAAAGGACGGAAATCAAGCGAAACTGATGTTTTATTGCGTAAAGATAGTTGTTTTATTAGGTTTTAAGTAACATAAACTGAAAATTTGAACTGATCCACGCACCTTTTAAAGTTACTTGTACTCCACTGCTACAAGTTTTAACATTCTGAGTCAACGCAATTCACTTTTCAACCTCAAATCCAATGTAACATGTCCTGTGTTGAACAAAGATTATGACTAATAATTTATCATCACGCCGTACATTTTGCACGTGTTTAACCCGTCTGGTGATATTTAATTTTTATGTATTAAAAAAGATTATAAATAGAATTACTAATAGTAGTATTTGTATAAGGGAAAACACCTGTGAAGTAATTAACAATTCTGAAAATGTTGTATCATTTTATAATACGAATTTCTTTTAACTGGTATTTCATATTGTTAACATGTACTTACAGAAATAGTTATATATTAAAATATTTTTATATTTAATACTTATTCCTAAATTACAATAGACTTTGTTGGAATAAGCAGTAACAAGAACAAACATAATGGAAATTTATCTGAAGCGAGATATTCCAATGCATATGAGACCTCCGATGGCTACCATTTCTGTAAAAGACAGTTAGGATGACATATTACATTATGCATGTACATGTAGTTACACTCCTGAACACCTCCTGGGACATTGCCAGTTTTATTAACGATAAACACACATATAAATCTCGTCTACGTGCAGTTTATTATTATCTGTAGTAGTTGCAATGCAGACTGTTTCAGTTCAGAAGTTTTAAATAGTTGTTTAGGTAATTTATCTAAAAACTAAGGACATATCGATCGTGCCCTAGTCCAATTTGTTAAAGTTTAAAGATTTATTTTTGAAGTAGTTGACTAAATTAAAATGCATATAGTTAATTTGTAGTATCGAATCCATAAAATCATATTTTACATTGATTTATAAAATTTTTTTTTGTAGGTGAGAGATTTTGGAATAAATTTAAAAAGAACATTGACTTTCATTCCCATTATAATTATTTATATACTTAAGTTCATAATACATGTAAGCGATAAATAAAGGAATAAACTAAGTACATGCAATGTTAATAATAATAACAATGTCATCTATTTCTAAATATGCTTTGATGGTTGTTAATGCTTTATTAAAAACAACATAAGACACTGCTAATAAGAAACATGCTTAATAGTACCATTGTCCAATGTGTACAGTGGCACCAAAGATGGAGGTCAAGCAAAGGAAGTGTGTCTGATCTTTGTAAGGATTCCGCCTGAACGATCTTTGATTAGTGGAGCGTGAATCGAGTATAAGAACAGGTAATATTAGAAAAGCTTTGAGTTTTGTACCACAAGAACAATGTTGAATCTTGATCTATTAATACTAGTTTCATGTACATCTATATTTCTTTCATTTTTAAATCGAAATTTTATATCAAACATATTAATCATTTGAAAAGTAGCTCTAACTAACCTTGTTTCCAGATTTATACGTGACATGTCCTGCACATTTGTACACACGCTTGTAAGCGCTCAGAGCAAACTGCAAGCCATCAGCATTCCAGCACATGTCTGGGCTTTATAAAACCTTAGACGAAATACGTGAAAATCCAAATTGTTTGTGCTTAGGTGGATTTCACCATTTCCTGTCCATATTTATAATTTATTAATAAATTTTCAACCTGATTTTAATTATATATTATTAAAAAAACTGTTTCAAAATTTAAAATGTTTATTGCTGGCTATGCATTTGTAATTGGTAACTTCTCATTATTAATTTATAACATAGCTGTGAATACTAAATATTACAACTTGTATTATAAGTAAAAGTAAGCTCTACTTTCAAGTATCCTGGGTTCATGGTTCAACGTTTTAAAATAAACTAATAAAAGTTATATGACATTTTAATTAAGTAAAACAAAACAGTAGAAGCATTTGTGTCAAAGACGCCTCTGGAGAGTCTAAACGTATATCATACGTTCCATTTATCAGATGCGTCAGTGATATCGTTAAACCCCGGCAATCCGCAAACATAAGGCTTCATACAAATTAATTATACCATTCATTCACATCGTTCACCATAATACATCGTTCGCTGTAATGTATTGCTCACTGTTAGTTACGTTACGTTGTTGTGTGCGATAATGAAGTTTGGAGAATGTTTACTCGTAAATGGCATTAAAAATTATTATCAACGTAAGGTTCTTTTTAGTTTCATTAATTAAATGTTATTAATGTCTGAATAACATTGAATATTGAAAAGGCCTTACGTTGAAAACTTCAAGAACAATGCATTTAACCACTAATATTACTATTTTTTCTTTCCTTTTTTATGAGATGTATCATTTAATGAATGAATGAGTCACCAATTGTCCAGCAAGTTAGACACTTCATATACACGTATATTTTTATAATTTTATTTGAGAATTTTATATAAAACTCTAACTGTTACCCGAAGCTTCGCACACATTTTTAATATTGAAGTCCGCCTACTTAGTTCATAGCACATATTATATAATATGATGGTGCTCTATTATATTTTTCACACGTAAATAGGTATATATTGTGTACGTATTATGTAAGTTGTTTTTTATATGATAAGAAGTTAAAGGGCTGTAACTTATAACAGAGTCTGCGTGAATCGAAGAACTTACGGAGAATTATATTTCCGACGTAAGTTTGCCTTGTTGTCTTGATTAAGAAACTATATGCATAGGACTCAGAAACATATTTTGGTAAAACCCCATTTATTTGCAGTCCTTGTAATCTACTTTCCATTTAAGATGTTTCAACTGAATAAGTACTCCCAGGATAAGGGGAACATCATTACTTAATTCATGTAACACCTAACCAGTTTTGAGTAGCCTATGTGCAAAAAATAATAACTTTGTTCATTAAAGTGGATTTTATAACAGTGTTTATACTATTTACGAAACCTATTTAAAAAGTATGTCCAATACATTATGTTTTTTTTTTTCAATTATTCACTGGCTCAATCTCGGATAAACGTTAAAGGGTAACTTTGTCTTTTTTATCTTCGTTATACTACTGATCAATATTGAACAAAATTAAGATACGAAAGTTTCCGTTTCTTTGACGAACTTAAGCTTAAAAATCAAACTTTTCAATTGTAAATAGCTGTTTAATTAAGGTTAAATTTGGATTATAAACGTAAAAAATATTCAAATAAGTTTTTCCGAGTTTGGAAATATATAGGGAAACATATCCAATATTTCTTTTTATATAGGCCTTCTATGTACTTCATAGATATATCCAGTAGCATAGTAATATTTGAACATACGCTCGAGATAAATAAGACATATGTCAAATCGTAGAACTAACAAGCCTTCTTAGGTCAAAAGTGTCTATTTCCGGACATTTGAATTTACTTCCAGTCTAATTCACTTATGATGTCTAATTTGAGTTTGACTCATTATCCCGATGAAGAAAATATATTCATTTATAGGCCTCAGATACCTACTTCCGTCAAAAAGGTTTCATTTCTGCCTCTTTCAATAGTGCCATAGTCTTATTTGCGTTATTATTCGATGAAGAAAATATACATACATACTTAGGACTGAGAAATCTACTACGGTCAGAAAAATATATTCGTAATAACAGTGGGAAATCCTTACTGAGTTCATGTAACGTTTTAAAACATTACATAAATTTATTAACAGTTTAAATTTTACATAATAGGTTTTACATTACAGAAATATTGCTGTTTTTTGAACTAACAATTCTGAGATATAATGCCCTGTTGAGACATGTTAGTGTTCTTTCCTCTGTTTTGCTTTACTCCACCTTAAAAATGACATGTTACAATGTCAAGTTAGCCAATCTGTTTTGATTACCGTATGTGTCAAAAATGAAAGCTTTGTTCATTAAGATATGTTTTAATAGTATTTCCAGAATCAAACTTTAACTAAGTATTTTGAATACATTACATGTTTATGATTCGTCATGGGTACAATCTGGAATAAAGGTTATATAAATACTTAATATTTTGTAAATACGCCTTTATCGATCTTCAGCTGAAACATCAATTATTAAGGTTTAAAAGTGTAAACAGGTGTTTATTATCGGTAAATTTGTATAGTAAACATAAATATTATAATTATTTTTAAATTATAAAGTGTTTTGGGATAATTTTCCCATCTTCCACTTCCTATATACATTCCTTGGACATTAGCAAATATTTCAAAATAAGTAATAGCCAAAATGGTCCAGCGGTTCATGAGATTAGTGCTTAGCAAAACATTTAGGGATTATAATTTATTTATAACTCATTCATCATTATAGCTTTTATTGCTTTTAACTCAAACCAACATTGTCTCTAGTTTTGTATGTGAAATACCACGCACATTTGTACACGCAGTCATTAGGACTTGGAACAAGCTGCAATCCATCAGCAGTTCAGCCCATGTCACCAACTTTGTAACCCAGAGGCGAAATAGGTGGAGAACAAAATAATACGTTCTTAGATGGATTCCGAAACTTTTAGTCCAGATTTTATGCTTTATTTGTTAATAAAGTTTAATCTGCACTACAGTTATATTCTAATAAAAGGAAAAAATGTCTTTCTATTGTTGGTTTCTAATTGTATGTTTCTTCTCGTGGTTCATTATGACTGTGGTTACAAAAGTAAAACTGATACTAGCTTTATTACAATTTAAGCTATGCTTTAATTATCTTGAGTAAAAAATGTTCAAATTTTTCGTTCTACATAATCCTTATGCAAAGATTTACTACAGATTCCATTCTAATTCTATATAATCCATGTAAGATCTTATAAAATGTTTCCTACGGAAAAGAAAACGGTGAAAACATGTACGTCAAAGGCGACTCTAGGGAGTCTAAACGTATATCACACGCTCTGTTGATCAGATGTGTCAGTGCTATCGTAAAGCCTCGGTAATCCGCAAACATAGTGACTTCATAAGAAATATTGATATCACTCATTCACGTCGTTTCACCATAATATATCGTTTGCCCTTATGTGTTATCTACTGCTCATTGCGTTCATGTGTAACACAATAAATTTAAAAAATGCTTTGTCCTAGTCGAAAAAAAATTATATCATCATTGTAAGTTATTTTTTGTTTCTAAAAATGCCTAATTGTTCACCAAAATAAAGTTTCAAAAATATTTACTCTTATTCGACATAAAATTAAATCATACTTGTAAGTTCTTTACTTCTTTCCTTAATTGTATGATCAAAAGAATTTCCTAATAATAAAAGCTATATATAGCTATGAAAATTTAATTACTAGAAGCGAAAGATGCGGGTTCGAGATCCGGTGGAGCAGGTAGTTTTTGTGATTCTGATTCAAAGTATATTGACATTCAATTAGGCTATTGTTACTTATACTAATTTAAATATTGTGTGTATACAAAGATAAACAATGATTACATGTATAGATCACATTGTTTTGACATGATTTTTAGTGTTAAAACTTTTATATTTGTTAAAAGAATTTATTTTACAAATTTACAGGGTTGCCAGCACTCTGGTTTAATAGAGCCAACAATGGTAGAAAGTGTATGAAAAAGATTCTTGGTAATCATATATACTCAAATTTAATCAAAGTTATATTTTCTCTCCTTTTATTTCTTCTGCATTGTTTAGGATAACACACAAGTCAACGTAGCGCTCTACATAGTTAAAGCAGAAAAAAGGCTACATCATGGTGAAAAATGTTGAAGAACCTCCAAGATCTAGAACTCTTTTACTTACCCCATATTTTCATACACAAGAAACAGTACTCAAGTCAACGTTGCACTCTACGCAGATACACAAAATAACAGTTCACAACGAAGAGCAAATACTTTCTACAACCAACAAGATGTACAAGCCTTACACAAACTCGCATCTACATACACAAGAAACAGTATGTACACTGATTAGGCAAATAGAAACACGTGATTGATTACAGGAAATGTTGCGAAGGTAAGTCGCAAAATATAAACTTCTGTTCAATATAAATATTCATCTAACTGAGTTTCAATCATAACTGAGGTTTTTTAAGACATACTAACTATCGAAAAGATATTTACAACTAGCCAATGAAGTTTGTATAAAACAGACACTCTGAAAATAACTGTGTAATTGTAATAAAAAACTTGCACAATTAGTTTACTTTATTTTTATTTTACACCTTTATTTATCTTAAAAATGAACAATTCCTTTTTTCATACTAATTAAATCAGCATTTTATTGTATTTACATATTATGTGTTATAAAGTTTAGAATTCTCTAAATCCATTTAATATTAGTATTTTCTTTAACTTAGACGCCACTTAAGTCTTTCAGAAAAGCGATAATTTTGTCTTGGTGATAGTTTTAACATGCTTAATTAATCCTTATGGGTACGTATTTCCATATGAACATTTTAAATTCTACAGTATTTTAAGGAGTATTTATATACGTAGTACCTTAGAAGGAATTGTTAAAATATTGTGTACTTGCTTTTCATCAAATATTTATCATCCCATGAGGATTGAGAACACAGTTTTGAAAGAAAGGTAGTACGTGACAAAGGAAGTCTACTTTAGATACATTCTGTACTATTCAAACCAATAATGTATAGTTCGCCTTTTTTAATTTATAAAAGAAAACTCTCAAATATTAACGAATAAAACTGTGTTGTTTTAATTATAGACATGATGAATGCTTATGGTGTTAATGGATGTTTTGTAAAATATAATGGATTTTATAAAAAAATATGTTTATTTTTAATAACAGCATTTTTTAAATTTTGCACCTTCAGTTGGAACGTAGTAGACATAGGTAATAATTTTATTTAGGTTTTTAAAAGTACCGAAATATCTTAAAATTTTCCAGAGTAAGAAGAGTATGATTCCTCATCTTTTGACTAAGAGTATGCATACTACATAATATTTTCTAACATGACTATTAACGCCGTCAATATGATGATTTGGGTTTTAGTATTTTGTAACACACTGTCTAAAAATTTATAGGTTTCTTATACATGTAACATACTACTTATATTTTATGTGGTTTCGCCTTCTACATTAAAACGCAGATATCAAATATATAGACTACGATATTTCATATCGTGTCACAACATATAAGAATTTTAGTCTAGGCACTAAACGCAGTTCTGTATAATAATATTTAGATTTAGTATATATTGCTCAATAATATTGATAAAAAACATACAATACTAATGACAGAATATGTTGTGGAATCACTGGCCTTTTTGTGAGCCTTAAAACTAGGTAGCAAAAGTATTGATATATTCAAATAGTTTTAACTAATCATTTATGTAAATTGTAACAAGATCCTAAATATTATGTACAAAAGTAAAACGAGTATGAAGTTCCTGTTGTGTTTTAATTATGAACCATGTTTATGTTGGTAAAACACAGTCGGTTTTGCTGAAACTTCAACATTCCCATCATCTCCATTTGCGAACCAAAACTCTATTATACCAACTCATTTTTACTCGTAACAAAAATTAGATTACCCATGTACTGTTTCACACCTCTAGGCTTGGCCAGATATAACTATTAGAACTGCTCCAAGACCGGCTCCACAATATATTCATTACATCACCAAATATTCGAACGCTCTCCAGGTTTAATATGCAGTGAGGTTAATATGCACTCAGAATATTGCTATGTAATACAGATAACTAAGCTGTCATTATGCACTTAAACGTATACTTTTTGAAACCATTAAAATCATTTGGTTTATACGTCTCTTGCAGTAACAGTGTTCGCATATAAAACTATTTTATTTTAAGCTTTATTAGTGTTTTACATTACACCAAATTATATCCTGTTTTTCTTAAATATGTTTTAGTTTTAAACGGCCACCAGATACCTCAGTAAATTTGTATTAATGTTTTCATACACGTTCATAATATAGAGAAAAGATTACCTTAAATGTTAATGTAAATATCTTAATAGAAATAAATGGTC